>NW_023995520.1:0-109517 GCF_015586225.1 Lucilia sericata | reverse complement strand
TTAGGTAGTTAGTTAGTTAGTTAGTTAGTTAGTAGTTAGTTAGTAGTTAGTTAGTAGTTAGTTAGTAGTAGTTAGTTAGTTAGTTAGTTAGTTAGTTAGTTAGTTAGTTTAGTTAGTTAGTTAGTAGTTAGTTAGTTAGTTAGTTAGTTAGTTAGTTAGTTAGTTAGTTAGTAGTTAGTTAGTTAGTAGTTAGTTAGTTAGTTAGTTGTTAGTTAGTTAGTAGTTAGTTAGTTAGTTAGTTAGTAGTTAGTTAGTTAGTTAGTGTTAGTGTTAGTTAGTTAGTTAGTTAGTTAGTTAGTAGTAGTTAGTAGTTAGTTACTTAGTTAGTAGGCATTGCCCTACTTTTTTCTTGTAGTTATGTTGTTGTTGTTTTGTGTTTTATCACGTGACTAATTTTGAAAATAGTAGACATTTATATTTTAAAACTTTAAACATGTTTATTTAAAGCATTCATATTGTACACTAGACTTAAATTTGTTTAACTAATTTAATATTTAACGATTTACTTTATTTCTTTATTTTATTTTTTTTTTTCCTTTATCGACTCTTTGCAGGTAAAATATGTTTGGTAACATAATGTTTTCATTGCAAGCACGTAAAGTTTTAAACTTGTGAATTGTTGTGAATTTTTTACTCAAACTAAAAGAGGTAAAAAAGAAAAAATGTTTGCAGAAAAAAATTTTGAAGTAAATAAATAAAATTGTTATTGTAACAATACACAATTTAATTGGATTGTGTAATAGTTGCGAAAAGTATAACAGTTGTACGTTATAAACATTTTAATAGAGGCTTGAGAAAAAAAGACACAACTATTGTTGCTTAAGACGCTGTAGGAATTCCTGAATAGAAGTGTAAATTTGTTGTGTGTCAACTTCTCAGTAAATATAAGATCCAAGTTTGTTTAAAATAAAATTGAAAATGCTCCCTTTTTTAAATGTTTCATATTTTAAACTCTTAACTAAATCTAATAACCTAAATCCTTCAATTTAATAAATAAAATGTTATCTTTTAACACAAATGCTCCAGTTAATGTAAATTTTATTTTCAGTACATGTCACAATGGTATAACAATTAAAATTCTCTAATTTTCCTTTAACATCGATGTCAGCTTCCGTTTAATTTATGAAACATAGAAAAATTCTAATCAGTAACAACCATCTTGAAATTGACTACAAATTAACTATATTTTGTTTAACATACACATGTCTCTATATGTTTAGATATTGGCAAAAAAAAAAAATATTTTAATTTTCAAATGACTAGATAGACAAACACAGAAACAACAAAACTGAAACTAATTTAAAATTCAAATAAGTTTTGTATTGTAATTATCTTATCTGGTGTTTAAACACTTACACGCCCAGGCCAACCACTTTAATTTTATTTATTTTCAATAACACATTTGCTGCGACAAAATAATTTACTAAATTAACTTTACATGTTCTAAAAACAAACAGACAGACATGCAACTACAGCAAATAACAAATTGCACTTGAAAAAAAAATTAAACAAATTAATTATTGTTAATTAAAACTAACATAACGATGTAAACAGGCTAAACTGCACATCACTTCTGATCCGACAATGTCTAAAGTGCCCATCACTGTTAAACATAAACACACATATTTCCTTTTAAAACTTTCGCTTTACATCTGTCAAAAAAAATCTCCTCCACATTTAACTAATTTATTTTAATTATTATTTTATTATCAAATAACTTTGATTAATTACCAATAAAAAAGGAAACCGTCATTTACAAAAAATTACTTCTCTTTTTTTTAATGAAGTGCTAAAAAGGTTCACCACCCGTAACACTTCTATTGTTTAATTTTACGCTGTAATTTTTATGACAAATTTATTAAGTGCGTTTTAAAATCAACGCAAAAACAAAAACTAATTAAAAATATTTAAAAAAAACCCTTTTTAATGACTTTGTCATCAAGATAAAGACGGAAAATCAAGATATTTATTTAATGGCTGTAAAGTTTTAAAGGTTTGTCTTAAAGGCATTGTATATATAACTGGTCTTTTAACTAAGATAAAGAATGGTCAAGTTGTTGGCGAACAGTTAAAGGGAATGTTTTAATTAAAAAAAAAGAGATAATAAAAACAAGAGAGAGTTGTAAATTCTATGAATATATTTAAAATAGATAATAAACAATGACTTCTACAAAAGTCTGAAATATAGGACTTTAGTCTGGCTTTAGACGATCTTCAATTTCAGATCAAAAAGTGTTATATAAACCTACTCCTGACTATAGTATAGTAGTTAAATTTACAGTTTAAATCTGAATCTATAGTACATATTATAGCCTGAATCTATAGTACTGACTATAGACTATATCCAGACTTTAGTCTGTTCTATAGTCCAGCCTTTAGTCTGTCCAGACTTTAGTCTGTTCTATAGTCCAGACTATAGTCTGTTCTATAGTCCAGACTATAGTCTGTTCTATAGTTCAGACTATAGTCTGTTATATAGTTCAGAGTGTAGTCTGTTCTATAGTTCAGACTACAGCCTATTCTATAATCGAGACTATAGTCTCTTCTATAGTTCAGACTATAGTCTGTTATATAGTCCTGTTCGTTAGTTCTCTTCGTTAGTCCAGACTATAGTCTGTTCTATAGTCCAGACTATAGCCTATTCTATAATCCAGACTATAGTCTGTTCTATACTTTAGACCATATTCCAGACTATAGAATATTCAATAGTCCAGACTATAGTCTGTTCAATAGTCCAGACTATAGTCTGTTCTATAGTCTAGACTATAGTCTGTTCTATAGTCCAGACTATGGTCTGTTCTATAGTCCAGACTATAGCCTGTTCTATAGTCCAGACTATAGCCTGTTCTACAGTCCAGACTATAGCCTGTTCTATAGTCCAGACTATAGTCTGTTCTACAGTCCAGTCTATATTCTGTTCTATAGTTCACACTATAGTCTGTCCAGACTATATTCTATTCTATACTCCGGACCATAGTCTATTCTATACTCCAGACCATAGTCTTTTCTATATTTCAGACTATAGTCTGTTCTAACGTTATAGTCCAGTCTATAGTCCAGAATATAGTCTGCTTTATAGTCCACACTATAGTCTGTTCTAAAGCTCAGACTATAGTATGTTCTATAGTCCAGACTATTGACTGTTCTATAGTGCAGACTATGTACTATTCTATAGTCCAGACTATAGTCTATTCTATAATCCAGACTATATTCGTTTCTATATTCCAGACTACAGTCTGTTCTATAAGCTAGAGGCTATAGTTTGTTCTATATTCCAGACTGTAGTCTGTTCTATAGTCCAGACTACAGTCTGTTCTATATTCCAGATTATAGTCTGTTCTATAGTCCAGACTATAGTCTGTTCTATAGTACAAACTATAGTCCAGACTATAGTCTGTTCTATAGTCCAGACTATAGTCTGTTGTATAGTCCAGACTATAGTCTGTTCTATGGTCCAGACTATAGTAGGTTTTATAGTCCAGACTATAGTCGGTTCTATAGTCCAGATTATAGTCTGTTCTATAGTCCGGACTATTGTCTGTTCTATAGTTCAGACTAAGGTCTGTTCTGTAGTCAAGACTATAATCTATTCTATTCTCCAGACCATTATCTGTTCCATACTACAAAGGTTCACAACCTGTAACACTGTAGTCTGTTCTATAGTCCAGACATTAGTCTGTTCTATATTCCAGACTATAGTCTGTTCTATATTCCAGATTATAGTCTGTTCTGTAGTCCAGACTATAGTATATAGTCTAGACTATAGTCGGTTCTATAGTCCAGAGTATAGTCGGTTCTATAGTCCAGACTATTGTCTGCTCTTTAGTCCAGACTATTGTCTTTTCTTTAGTCCAGACTATAGTCTGTTCTATAGTCCAGACTATAATCTATTCTATACTCCAGACCATGATCTGTTCTATACTAAAAAGGTTCACAACACGTAACACTGGAGTCTGTTCTATAGTCCAGACTATAGTCTGTTCCATATTCCAGATTATAGTCTATTCTATAGTCCAGACTATAGCCTGTTTCATAGTCCAGAATATAGTCTTTCTGTTCTTTAGTCCAGACTATAGTCTGTTCTATAGTCCAGACTATAATCTATTCTATACTAGAGACCATAATCTGTTTTATACCACAAAGGTTCACAACCCGTAACACTGTGGTATGTTCTATAGTCCAGACTATATTCGGTTCTATAGTCCAGATTATAGTCTGTTCTATAGTCCAGACTAAAGTCTGTTCTATTATCCAGACTATTGTCTGTACTTTAGTCCAGATTATAGTCTGTTCTATAGTCCAGACTATAGTCTAATCTGTTCTTTAGTCCAGACTATAGTCTGTTCTATAGTCCAGACTATAATCTAATCTATACTCCAGACCATAATCTGTTCTATACCACAAAGGTTCACAACCCGTAACACTGTAGTCTGTTCTATAGTCCAGACTATAGTCTGTTCTATATTCCAGATTATGGTCTGTTCTATAGTCCAGACTATAGTCTATTCTATTGTCCAGACTATAGTCTGTTTTATAGTCCAGACTATAGTCTATTCTGTAGTCCAATCTATAGTCGGTTCTATAGTCAATTCTATAATCTGTTCTATAGTTCAGACAAAGGTCTGTTCTATAGTCCGAACTAAAGTTTGTTCTATTGTCCAGACTATTGTCTGTTCAGTTCAGACTTTAGTCTGTTCTATAGTTCAGACTATAGTCTATTCTGTACTCCAGATCATAATCTCTTCTATACTACAGACCATAGTCTATTATATACTAGAAACCATAGTTTGTTCTATACTCCAGACCATAGTCTGTTGTATACTCCAGACTTTTGTCTGTTCTATACTCCGGACTTTAGTCTGTCTATTCTATATACCAGACTGAATTTGATTCTATGTATTGTACTGTCTATAGTGTATTCTATAGTCCAGACTATAGTATGTTCTGTAGTTCCTACTACAGTATTTTTCTATAGCTATACTGTATAGCCTTACTATAGCCTGTTTGTAGGTTGTGACCCTTAAATAATTGGCCCCTGCAATACTTTTCGAATAGAACAATAAAATATTCTATTTTTATTCCACTTGGTTGAACTTGTGCTGGTATTAATGACTTCAAAGTTAAATATTTACAAATTGAATATTTCTTTTATCCACCTATTGTCCAGAACCTTATAATTTTTATAGTCCTCCTCTTTTATTATGTATTTTATAAATAAAATACAAAGGAATTATATAAAATACATAAAAAGGAAGTTAAGCCTTTAATAATAAACTGACAGTTATAGTCCTTTCAAATGACTTTTTAAATGTATGAGTCATTTTTTTTAGAAAGGCGTTAATACAGTTTAATAGACTGCAGGTGTGGACATGGTTATCCTACCAAAATTTAGCTGCTTTAGCATAAAAAAATAAACATGTTTAATCATTTACAAAAATAAACGAGAAAATTTATAATAAATTTTATTAAAAGTTAATTTTATGGTTGCATAGTTCCACACCTTTTTTCTTTAATTATGTTTTAAACCAAGAAGAAAGCAACCAACCAACCCCTTAAAGATTAGGAAGAAATTGTCAATTTCCTCGTTTTTTTTTTTTTTTTTTGGTTGGTTAAGGAAATAGTATAACCAAGGCAACCTTTTTTTTTGGTGGTGGTATTTCTAAAGATTTGTTTTTGTATTCAAATTATCCTTTTAAATAGAGCTTTTAAATGTTTTGCTGTTTTTTATTAAAGTTGGCTAATGAAGTCGGGACAAGTGGTATAAAGAATCAAAATGAAATTTTTTTGGTAGATTTGGTATTATAATTTGTGCCCTTTGTCCAGTTTGTTTTTGTTGTGTTCTTTAGAAAAGAAGATGCTAATTTTTTCCATCTTAACTTTATAATTAGTTTTTCAAAAAAATAGAAGACTTTTTTCTAGCGTTTAGTTCTTAATATGTTTGCCAGCCTTGGGCAATATTAAGTAGTTGTTGGTGTAGCTGAACAAATTAGGGATACCAATTTTTAAATGTTTTTTAAAAGGGTTCAAATAAGTACTATATGTGATAAGAGTTAGATAAGAAAACTTTAAAATATTTAAAAATTTTCTTCTTTCAAATACACATGTATCCACATAAATATACTTATACTGTATTGACAAATCCCACATAAATAACATTTATACATATTTCTATAAATTATTGATATTATGCTATATCATTTCCAACAAAATCCTCAACTGCAGTGCATAAAACGTCAACATCATCATGACCGGCAACAATAAGAGCAACACCACCATCATTATAGGCTTTTAAAAAAGAACGAACAACAAGAGTTGTATTTGACCAAAATGACCACACCGACCAATCAACCCAACATCCAATGCATAACAACAGCGCACAATGGGGCACAATTCAAAAACAAAATCTTCAAAAATTTTAAATCTACTTCCTGCTGGGACTTAAAAGTATTTAAAATCAAATAAAGTTCAAAGTTGAACTCACGAATCCTTCATCTCAACAGACAGCTGCCTGTAAATCAAACAGTCCTAAACAGCTGAATTGTTTACCAAATATTTACCTTATGCCCCATTATGCAGCCACAACATGAAAAAATCCACCTAACAACCAGTCATCAACAGCAACAGCCACACTAGTATTGAGTTTAAGCAAAAACAACATCATCATTAATGTTGCACGATGGCAAGAAAACCAATGAATTGAACATATAAAATAAATCGATGTTCAAACAGTAGCAGACACTGTAATTATTATCAACATCATCATTATCATCATTATTATTATTATGACATATTACTTAAATCTACATTTGTCCGGTATCTATATAAGTATATATATTATATCGGTTTTAATTGCACAACCAATGACGTACAACAACAGACTAGACTATTAGACTATATAACTAATATCGGTATTAAATAATAGACTCAGCAACACTATGACGACTATAACTAACTATACAGACTAGAACTATAGACTAGACTATAGACTAGACTATAGACTAGACTATAGACTAGACTATAGACTAGACTATGACCTATAGACTATAGACTAGACTATAGACTAGACTATAGACTAACTAGACAACTATAGACTAGACTATAGACTAGACTATAGACTAGACTATAGACTAACTAGACTAGACTAGACTATAGACTAGACTATAGACTATAGACTATAGATTATAGACTAGACTATAGACGAGATTATAGACTAGACTATAGACTAGACTATAGACTAGACTATAGACTAGACTATAGACTAGACTATAGACTAGACTATAGACTAGACTATAGACTAGACTATAGACTAGACTATAGACTAGACTATAGACTAGACTATAGACTAGACTATAGACTAGACTATAGACTAGACTATAGACTAGACCATAGACTAGACTATAGACTAGACTATAGACTAGACTATAGACTAGACTATAGACTAGACTATAGACTAGACTATAGACTAGACTATGGACTAGACTATAGACTAGACTATAGACTAGACTATAGACTAGACTATAGACTAGACTATAGACTAGACTATAGACTAGACTATAGACTAGACTATAGACTAGACTATAGACTAGACTGTAGACTAGACTATAGATTAGACTATAGACTAGACTATAGACTAGACTATAGATTAGACTATAGACTAGACTATAGACTAGACTATAGACTAGACTATAGACTAGACTATAGACTAGACTATAGACTAGACTAGACTAGACTAGACTATAGACTAGACTAGACTATAGACTAGACTAGACTATAGACTAGACTAGACTAGACTAGACTAGACTAGACTAGACTAGACTAGACTAGACTAGACTAGACTAGACTAGAATAGACTAGACTAGACTAGACTAGCCTAGACTAGACTAGACTAGACTAGACTAGACTAGACTAGACTAGACTAGACTAGACTAGACTAGACTAGACTAGACTAGACAATAGACTATAGACTATAGACTATAGACTATAGACTAGACTAGACTATAGACTAGACTAGACTATAGACTAGACTAGACTATAGACTAGACTAGACTATAGACTAGACTAGACTATAGACTAGACTAGACTATAGACTAGACTAGACTATAGACTAGACTAGACTATAGACTAGACTAGACTATAGACTAGACTATAGACTAGATTATAGACGAGACTATAGACTAGACTATAGACTAGACTATGGACTAGACTATAGACTAGACTATAGACTAGACTATAGACTAGACTATAGACTAGACTATAGACTAGACTATAGACTAGACTATAGACTAGACTATAGACTAGACTATAGACCTAGACTATAGACTAGACTATAGACTAGACTATAGACTAGACTATAGACTAGACTAGACTAGACTATAGACTAGACTATAGACTAGACTATAGACTACTATAGACTAGACTATAGACTAGACTATAGACTAGACTATAGACTAGACTATAGACTAGACTATAGACTAGACTATAGACGAGACTATAGACTAGACTATAGACTAGACTATAGACTAGACTATAGACTAGACTATAGACTAGACTATAGACTAGACTATAGACTAGACTATAGACTAGACTATAGACTAGACTATAGACTAGAACTATAGACTAGACTATAGACTAGACTATAGACTAGACTATAGACTAGACTATAGACTAGACTATAGACTAGACTATAGACTAGACTATAGACTAGACTATAGACTAGACTATAGACTAGACTATAGACTAGACTATAGACTAGACTATAGACTAGACTATAGACTAGACTATAGACTAGACTATAGACTAGACTATAGACTAGACTATAGACTAGACTATCTAGACTATAGACTAGACTATAGACTAGACTATAGACTAGACTATAGACTAGACTAGACTAGACTATAGACTAGACTATAGACTAGACTATAGACTAGACTATAGACTAGACTATAGACTAGACTATAGACTAGACTATAGACTAGACTATAGACTAGACTATAGACTAGACTATAGACTAGACTATAGACTAGACTATAGACTAGACTATAGACTAGACTATAGACTAGACTATAGACTAGACTATAGACTAGACTATAGACTAGACTATAGACTAGACTATAGACTAGACTATAGACTAGACTATAGACTAGACCATAGACTAGACTATAGACTAGACTATAGACTAGACTATAGACTAGACTATAGACTAGACTATAGACTAGACTATAGACTAGACTATAGACTAGACTATAGACTAGACTATAGACTAGACTATAGACTAGACTATAGACTAGACTATAGACTAGACTATAGACTAGACTATAGACTAGACTATAGACTAGACTATAGACTAGACTATAGACTAGACTATAGACTAGACTATAGACAAGACTATAGACTAGACTATGACTAGACTATAGACTAGACTATAGACTAGACTATAGACTAGACTATAGACTATAGACTAGACTATAGACTAGACTATAGACTAGACTATAGACTAGACTATAGACTAGACTAGACTATAGACTAGACTATAGACTAGACTATAGACTAGACTATAGACTAGACTATAGACTAGACTATAGACTAGACTATAGACTAGACTATAGACTAGACTATAGACTAGACTATAGACTAGACTATAGACTAGACTATAGACTAGACTATAGACTAGACTAGACTAGACTATAGACTAGACTAGAGACTAGACTATAGACTAGACTAAGACTAGACTATAGACTAGACTATAGACTAGACTATAGACTAGACTATAGACTAGACTATAGACTAGACTATAGACTAGACTATAGACTAGACTATAGACTAGACTATAGACTAGACTATAGACTAGACTATAGACTAGACTATAGACTAGACTATAGACTAGACTATAGACTAGACTATAGACTAGACTATAGACTAGACTATAGACTAGACTATAGACTAGACTATAGACTAGACTATAGACTAGACTATAGACTAGACTATAGACTAGACTATAGACTAGACTATAGACTAGACTATAGACTAGACTATAGACTAGACTATAGACTAGACTATAGACTAGACTATAGACTAGACTATAGACTAGACTATAGACTAGAATAGACTAGACTATAGACTAGACTATAGACTAGACTATAGACTAGACTAGAGACTAGACTATAACTAGACTATAACTAGACTATATGCTAGACTATAGACTAGACTATAGACTAGACTATAGACTAGACTATAGACTAGACTATAGACTAGACTATAGACTAGACTATAGACTAGACTATAGACTAGACTATAGACTAGACTATAGACTAGACTATAGACTAGACTATAGACTAGACTATAGACTAGACTATAGACTAGACTATAGACTATAGACTAGACTATAGACTAGACTATAGACTAGACTATAGACTTGACTATAGATTATAGACTAGACTATAGACTAGACTATAGACTAGACTATAGACTAGACTATAGACTAGACTATAGATTAGACTATGACTAGACTATAGACTAGACTATAGACTAGACTATAGACTAGACTATAGACTAGACTATAGACTAGACTATAGACTAGACTATAGACTAGACTATAGACTAGACTATAGACTAGACTATAGACTAGACTATAGACTAGACTAGACTAGACTAGACTAGACTATAGACTAGACTAGACTATAGACTAGACTATAGACTAGATAGAGACTAGACTATAGACTAGACTATAGACTAGACTATAGACTAGACTATAGACTAGACTATAGACTAGACTATAGACTAGACTAAGACTAGACTATAGACTAGACTATAGACTAGACTATAGACTAGACTATAGACTAGACTATAGACTAGACTATAGACTAGACTATAGACTAGACTATAGACTAGACTATAGACTAGACTATAGACTAGACTATAGACTAGACTATAGACTAGACTATAGACTAGACTATAGACTAGACTATAGACTAGACTATAGACTAGACTATAGACTAGACTAAGACTAGACTATAGACTAGACTATAGACTAGACTATAGACTAGACTATAGACTAGACTATAGACTAGACTATAGACTAGACTATAGACTAGACTACGACTATAGACTAGACTATAGAGACTATAGCTAGACTATAGACTAGACTATAGACTAGACTATAGACTAGACTATAGACTAGACTATAGACTAGACTATAGACTAGACTATAGACTAGACTATAGACTAGACTATAGACTAGACTATAGACTAGACTATAGACTAGACTAAGACTAGACTATAGACTAGACTAGACTAGACTATAGACTAGACTATAGACTAGACTATAGACTAGACTATAGACTAGACTATAGACTAGACTATAGACTAGACTATAGACTAGACTATAGACTAGACTATAGACTAGACTATAGACAAGACTATAGACTAGACTATAGACTAGACTATAGACTAGACTATAGACTAGACTATAGACTAGACTATAGACTATAGACTAGACTATAGACTAGACTATAGACTAGACTATAGACTAGACTATAGACTATAGACTAGACTATAGACTAGACTATAGACTAGACTATAGACTAGACTATAGACTAGACTATAGATACTAGACTATAGACTAGACTATAGACTAGACTATAGACTAGACTATAGACTAGACTATAGACTAGACTATAGACTAGACTATAGACTAGACTATAGACTAGACTATAGACTAGACTATAGACTAGACTATAGACTAGACTATAGACTAGACTATAGACTAGACTATAGACTAGACTATAGACTAGACTATAGACTAGACTATAGACTAGACTATAGACTAGCTATAGACTAGACTATAGACTAGACTATAGACTAGACTATAGACTAGACTATAGACTAGACTATAGACTAGACTATAGACTAGACTATAGACTAGACTATAGACTAGACTATAGACTAGACTATAGACTAGACTATAGACTAGACTATAGACTAGACTATAGACTAGACTATAGACTAGACTATAGACTAGACTATAGACTAGACTAGACTAGAGACTAGACTATAGACTAGACTATAGACTAGACTATAGACTAGACTATAGACTAGACTATAGACTAGACTATAGACTAGACTATAGACTAGACTAGAGACTAGACTAAACTAGACTATAACTAGACTATATGCTAGACTATAGACTAGACTATAGACTAGACTATAGACTAGACTATAGACTAGACTATAGACTAGACTATAGACTAGACTATAGACTAGACTATAGACTAGACTATAGACTAGACTATAGACTAGACTATAGACTAGACTAAGACTAGACTATAGACTAGACTATAGACTATAGACTAGACTATAGACTAGACTATAGACTAGACTATAGACTAGACTATAGACTTGACTATAGATTATAGACTAGACTATAGACTAGACTATAGACTAGACTATAGACTAGACTATAGACTAGACTATAGATTAGACTATAGACTAGACTATAGACTAGACTATAGACTAGACTATAGACTAGACTATAGACTAGACTATAGACTAGACTATAGACTAGACTATAGACTAGACTATAGACTAGACTATAGACTAGACTATAGACTAGACTATAGACTAGACTATAGACTAGACTATAGACTAGACTATAGACTAGACTATAGACTAGACTATAGACTAGACTATAGACTAGGCTATAGACTAGACTATAGACTAGACTATAGACTAGACTATAGACTAGACTATAGACTAGACTATAGACTAGACTATAGACTAGACTATAGACTAGACTATAGACTAGACTATAGACTAGACTATAGACTAGACTATAGACTAGACTATAGACTAGACTATAGACTAGACTATAGACTAGACTATAGACTAGAATATAGACTAGACTATAGACTAGAATATAGACTAGACTATAGACTAGACTATAGACTAGACTATAGACTAGACTATAGACTAGACTATAGACTAGACTATAGACTAGACTATAGACTAGACTATAGACTAGACTATAGACTAGACTATAGACTAGACTATAGACTAGACTATAGACTAGACTATAGACTAGACTATAGACTAGACTATAGACTAGACTATAGACTAGACTATAGACTAGACTATAGACTAGACTATAGACTAGACTATAGACTAGACTATAGACTAGACTATAGACTAGACTATAGACTAGACTATAGACTAGACTATAGACTAGACTATAGACTAGACTATAGACTAGACTATAGACTAGACTATAGACTAGACTATAGACTAGACTATAGACTAGACTATAGACTAGACTATAGACTAGACTATAGACTAGACTATAGACTAGACTATAGACTAGACTATAGACTAGACTATAGACTAGACTATAGACTAGACTATAGACAAGACTATAGACTAGACTATAGACTAGACTATAGACTAGACTATAGACTAGACTATAGACTAGACTATAGACTAGACTATAGACTAGACTATAGACTAGACTATAGACTAAACTATAGACTAGACTATAGACTAGGCTATAGACTAGACTATAGACTAGACTATAGACTAAACTATAGACTAGACTATAGACTAGGCTATAGACTAGACTATTGACTAGACTATAGACTAGGCTATAGACTAGGCTATAGACTAGACTATAGACTAGACTATAGATTAGACTATAGACTAGACTGTAGATTAGACTATATACTAAACTATAGACTAGACTATAGACTAGTCTATAGACTTGACTAGAGTCTCAGAAATAGACTAGTCCAGATATAGACCATACTAAAGTATAGTTCATTATGTCGTCTATGTATAGTATTATGGGAAAATTCTGTTTCATCTCGTCCCCTTAAATGTGAAAAATTTTGCATATTCTGTATTAAATCTACATACATATGTATGTATGTATGTATAGCCAATGTCCATACATAATTATGTCCATTATGTATAAAAAAGGCTTCCGTAATGCATCCACGAAAAATGCTGGCCACATAAACGCATAGAGGCATGTGGCATACAAGTATTATGTATGTAAAACAACACAACAGAACAAAAAAAACATCAACAATTATTGTCCTAGTAGTTTGTAGCAATGACTTGCTGCCTTTTGTAGTTGTTGCTTTTGCTGCTATTGTGTCGTCCAGTAGTCGTAAGTTTAATGTATATTTTATGGTTTTAATTGAAGCGCATTTAAAAGTATTAATTTCAATACAAGTTTCACATGTTTCTTTAAATGTCATTTCTTTAAGTAAAGTCGTGCTTAACAGAAGTACAGGGGAAGTAGAGTGTAAAGCTTGAAAACAAGGCGTTTAACAATTTACGGCTGCATGCTTACAACTGATGTGAAAGTCCTCTTCTGGAAACGGGTCTTATGGTTAAATTTAAATTTATTTTTAATCTTTTCGATTGTCTAGTGTACAATATTATGTGATAGGTTTGCCATGAAAAGGAAATATTTGCTTTTCTTTTTTCTTTATGCTGGAGATAAAGTTAATACTTTTCTGTTTTATATTTATTTCGTCATTTTGGTCTTTTTATACCCTACACCACTTTAGTGGGGAGGGTATATTGGGTTTGTGCTGATGTTTGTAACGCACAATAATATTGGTCCTATACCCACCTTAAAGTATACCAATCGGCTCAGAATCATTTTCTGAGTCGATTTAGCTATGTCCGTCCGTCTGTCCGTCCGTCCGTCCGTCCGTCCATGTAAACCTTGTAATCAAACTACAGGTCGCAATTTTGAAGATAATTCAATGAAATTTGGTACATGATCTTCTATTGTCCCAGGGACGAAGCCTATTGAAAATGGTTAAGATCGGTCCATTATTTCACCTAGCCCCCATACAACTGAACCCCCCAATAGGGCTTGTAATCCTTGTAATCAAACTACAGGTCGCAATTTTGAAGATAATTCAATGAAATACATGATCTTCTATTGTCCTAGGGACGAAGCCTATTGAAAATGGTTAACATCGGTCCATTATTTCACCTAGCCCCCATACAACTGAACCCCTAGAATAGGGCTTTTAAAACTTGTAATCAAACTACAGGTCGCAATTTTGGAGATAATTCAATGAAATTTGGCACATGATCTTTTATGGTACCGTAGATGAAGCCTGTTGAAAATGGTTTGCATCGGTCCATTATTTCACCTAGCCCCCATACAACTGAACCCCTCGAATAGGGCTTTTAAAATTTGTAATCAAACTACAGGTCGCAATTTTGGAGATAATTCAATGAAATTTGGCACATGATCTTTTATGGTATCGTAGACGAAGCTTGTTGAAAATGGTTACATCGGTCCATTATTTCACCTAGCCCCCATACAACTGAACCCCGAATAGGGCTTTTAAAACTTGTAATCAAACTACAGGTCGCAATTTTGGAGATAATTCAATGAAATTTGGCACATGATCTTTTATGGTACCGTAGATGAAGTCTGTTGAAAATGGTTTACATCGGTCCATTATTTCACCTAGCCCCCATACAACTGAACACGCCGAATAGGGCTTTTAAGTTCATAATTATGTTTAATATACTCATATCTCGACAAAAAGCTGCAATAACCAAGTTGTATACAAGACTTGATGACCCCCACGAATTCCATAATAATAGGTTCTCATATGACCCTAGCCCCTATGAAAAGCCCCCATCAAAATTTCACTTAAATGTCCACAATTTTATTCATAAACGGCTTAAGTATGTATATCTAAGGCAAGGTACAATTCAACTTAAATGCTTTATTATGTCAACTAAATCACATTATATTTTTGTCAAAGGTGTAGGGTATTATATGGTCGGCCTCGCCCGACTATAATTCTTACTTGTTTTATTAAGGAAATATGAAAGAAGGGTTTTCTTTATAGTTGTTTTATTATAATGAACTTTTTTTTTTGATCATAATGATTTTTATATTTTCTTTATGGAGCTGATTTCTTCTTTAATTGCACCGGGAAAATGAAAATATGTTTTTGTCATTATAAATATGAAATCTGAGATTGCTGGCAAGGATACAGGTCAGTTTTTTGGCGGAAAAGAAAGAGAAATGAAAATTATCTTTTTATTAAAGATTTATTGAGAATTTATTGACATTAAAAGAATATAAAATATTAAGATTTTCTATGGAAAATTTAAAATAATTTAATAAAAATTTTTAATTAAAAAATTTTTTTTCAAAATATTTTATTTCTTTAGTCAATTTTTTATTAAAATTTAAAACATCATAACTACTTTTATTATTATAATGATTTTTATTATTATATGACTTTAATATTCTGTCTTTCTTTCTTCTCTATCTCTTTTAGTTTACAAGTTATGGCAATTTTTCTGTATTAACCCTTTAATTAATATTAATCATACGCACTGTATAACTTTTTATTAAAATTTCATAATTTTGCATTTCTTATCAGACAATTTTGAAAAATGTCTAGTATTTTCGTTACTTATTAGATAATTGAACAAAAACCTATGAAAATATGAGACGAGTTCTACAGATTTGCGTACAGAGGTTACAAAAAAATTGGTGGAATAATACTTAACATTGACTCATCTAATGACCTAATTTTGTTTTTTTTTTTAATATAAAATTCTTAATGAAACGGTTGAATAATTTGTTTTAACTCTCTATACTCATCTAGCATTCTAATTGATATTTATATATATTTTTTTGATTAATTATTTTTACTTTGTTTTAATTCTGTCAAAAACTATGACATGCGATGTCATTTATTATGGCGCTTAATATTACGTTTTCTACGTTGTGTTGCTAACTTTGTCAAATTTTTTTGAGCAAGTATTTGTTGTCAATGTTTTTTTTTCCATTTCAGCCATATGTCAAATTTTATTTAAATATTTGCGTAATGCCATTGTCGCCGCATGAATTCACCCCTTCAAAATGCAATTTAAGTAGACAAATAGAAAAAATATTAGACACAAACGATTTTTTTTTTTCTAGTAAAGTGACGACAGAAAGTCGAAAAATAAATAGATTTATTTTATTATAGAGTAAGAGAGGAAAAAAAATTGTTTTGACAATTAAACCTTGAAAATTTAACAGCTGTCAATCATCAGGCATGCAATGCGTTTTTTTTCTCAGTGGTTCATTTTTCTGCGGGATTTGCGTTTTATTTTGGCCAAAAATGACCCTGAAACCAAATGAGTTTATTGTCAAAAAAAAAACTTGTATGTTGCCATAAATTTGGTCATGTAAATAATTGTCAAAAGTATTGTTTGTTTTAAAATTTAAGCAATTTTTTCTTAGGTTGCATGTAATTAATCATTAAGAATAATGTCATATATATGCTCGGGAACAAATGTTTAAAATGGGAACACAAATTTAAATGAAATATTTGAAAGAAACCAAAGAATACCGACTGCTTTCAAGGCTAAAGTAAATTCTATACCGATAATTAGAATACTTCACAAGTTAAGGTCTAGTCTATAATCATGATAGTCTATAGTCTATAATCATGACTAGTATAGTCTAGTCTATAGTCTAGTCTATAGTCTAGTCTATAGTCTAGTCTATAGTCTATATTCTAGTCTATATTCTAGTCTATAGTCTAGTCTATAGTCTAGTCTATAGTCTAGTCTATAGTCTAGTCTATAATCTAGTCTATAGTCTAGTCTATAGTCTAGTCTATAGTCTAGTCTATAGTCTAGTCTATAGTCTAGTCTATAGTCTAGTCTAGTCTAGTCTATAGTCTAGTCTATAGTCTAGTCTATAGTCTAGTCTATAGTCTAGTCATAGTCTAGTCTATAGTCTAGTCTATAGTCTAGTCTATAGTCTAGTCTATAGTCTAGTCTATAGTCTAGTCTATAGTCTAGTCTATAGTCTAGTCTATAGTCTAGTCTATAGTCTAGTCTATAGTCTAGTCTATAGTCTAGTCTATAGTCTAGTCTATAGTCTAGTCTATAGTCTAGTCTATAGTCTAGTCTATAGTCTAGTCTATAGTCTAGTCTATAGTCTAGTCTATAGTCTAGTCTATAGTCTAGTCTATAGTCTAGTCTATAGTCTAGTCTATAGTCTAGTCTATAGTCTAGTCTATAGTCTAGTCTATAGTCTAGTCTATAGTCTAGTCTATAGTCTAGTCTATAGTCTAGTCTATAGTCTAGTCTATAGTCTAGTCTATAGTCTAGTCTATAGTCTAGTCTATAGTCTAGTCTATAGTCTAGTCTATAGATAGTCTATAGTCTAGTCTATAGTCTAGTCTATAGTCTAGTCTATAGTCTAGTCTATAGTCTAGTCTATAGTCTAGTCTATAGTCTAGTCTATAGTCTAGTCTATAGTCTAGTCTATAGTCTAGTCTATAGTCTAGTCTATAGTCTAGTCTATAGTCTAGTCTATAGTCTAGTCTATAGTCTAGTCTATAGTCTAGTCTATAGTCTAGTCTATAGTCTAGTCTATAGTCTAGTCTATAGTCTAGTCTATAGTCTAGTCTATAGTTAGTCTATAGTCCTAGTCTATAGTCTAGTCTCTAGTCTAGTATATAGTCTAGTCTATGGTCTAGTCTATAGTCTATATCTAGTATAGTCTATAGTCTATTATATAGTCTAGTCTATAGTCTAGTCTATAGTCTAGTCTATAGTCTAGTCTATAGTCTAGTCTATAGTCTAGTCTATAGTCTAGTCTATAGTCTAGTCTATAGTCTAGTCTATAGTCTAGTCTATAGTCTAGTCTATAGTCTAGTCTATAGTCTAGTCTATAGTCTAGTCTATAGTCTAGTCTATGTTAGTCTATAGTTAGTCTATAGTCTAGTCTATAGTCTAGTCTATAGTCTAGTCTATAGTCTAGTCTATAGTCTAGTCTATAGTCTGTCTATAGTCTAGTCTATAGTCTAGTCTATAGTTAGTCTATAGTCTAGTCTATAGTCTATAGTCTATTCTAGTCTATAGTCTATATAGTCTATAGTCTAGTATATCGTTAGTCTATAGTCTAGTCTATAGTCCAGTCTATAGTCTAGTCTATAGTCTAGTCTATAGTCTAGTCTATAGTCTAGTCTATAGTCTAGTCTATAGTCTAGTCTAGTCTAGTCTATAGTCTAGTCTATAGCCTAGTCTATAGTCTAGCTATAGTCTTGTCTATAGTCTAGTCTATAGTCTAGTCTATAGTCTAGTCTATAGTCTAGTCTATAGTCTAGTCTATAGTCTAGTCTATAGTCTAGTCTATAGTCTAGTCTATAGTCTAGTCTATAGTCTAGTCTATAGTCTAGTCTATAGTCTAGTCTATAGTCTAGTCTATAGTCTAGTCTATAGTCTAGTCTATAGTCTAGTCTATAGTCTAGTCTATAGTCTAATCTATTGTCTAGTCTATAGTCTAGCTTATAATCTAGTCTATAGTCTAGTCTATAGTCTAGTCTATAGTCTAGTCTATAGTCTAGTCTAACTCTAATCTATAGTCTAGTCTATAGTTCAGTTTATAGTCCAGGCTATAGTCTATTCTATAGTCTAGTCTATAGTCTAGTCTATCTATAGTCTAGTCTATGGTCTAGTCTATAGTCTAGTCTATAGTCTAGTCTATAGTCTAGTCTATAGTCTAGTCTATAGTCTAGTCTATAGTCTAGTCTATAGTCTAGTCTATAGTCTAGTCTATAGTCTAGTCTATAGTCTAGTCTATAGTCTAGTCTATAGTCTAGTCTATAGTCTAGTCTATAGTCTAGTCTATAGTCTAGTCTATAGTCTAGTCTATAGTCTAGTCTATAGTCTAGTCTATAGTCTAGTCTAGTATAGTCTATAGTCTAGTCTATAGTCTAGTCTATAGTCTAGTCTATAGTCTAGTCTATAGTCTAGTCTATAGTCTAGTCTATAGTCTAGTCTATAGTCTAGTCTATAGTCTAGTCTATAGTCTAGTCTCTAGTCTAGTCTATAGTCTAGTCTATAGTCTATATAGTCTATAGTCTAGTCTATCGTCTAGTCTATAGTCTAGTCTATAGTCCAGTCTATAGTCTAGTCTATAGTCTAGTCTATAGTCTAGTCTATAGTCTAGTCTATAGTCTAGTCTATAGTCTAGTCTATAGTCTAGTCTATAGTCTAGTCTATAGCCTAGTCTATAGTCTAGTCTATAGTCTTGTCTATAGTCTAGTCTATAGTCTAGTCTATAGTCTAGTCTATAGTCTAGTCTATAGTCTAGTCTATAGTCTAGTCTATAGTCTATAGTCTAGTCTATAGTCTAGTCTATAGTCTAGTCTATAGTCTAGTCTATAGTCTAGTCTATAGTCTAGTCTATAGTCTAGTCTATAGTCTAATCTATTGTCTAGTCTATAGTCTAGTTTATAATCTAGTCTATAGTCTAGTCTATAGTCTATTCTATAGTCTAGTCTAACTCTAATCTATAGTCTAGTCTATAGTTCAGTTTATAGTCCAGTCTATGGTCTATTCTATAGTCTAGTCTATAGTCTAGTCTATAGTCTAGTCTATAGTCTAGTCTATGGTCTAGTCTATAGTCTAGTCTATAGTCTAGTCTATAGTCTAGTCTATAGTCTAGTCATAGTCTAGTCTATAGTCTAGTCTATAGTCTAGTCTATAGTCTAGTCTATAGTCTAGTCTATAGTCTAGTCTATAGTCTAGTCTATAGTCTAGTCTATAGTCTAGTCTATAGTCTAGTCTATAGTCTAGTCTATAGTCTGGTCTATAGTCTAGTCTATAGTCTAGTCTATAGTCTAGTCTATAGTCTAGTCTATAGTCTAGTCTATAGTCTAGTCTATAGTCTAGTCTATAGTCTAGTCTATAGTCTAGTCTATAGTCTAGTCTATAGTATAGTCTATAGTCTAGTCTATAGTCTAGTCTATAGTCTAGTCTATAGTCTAGTCTATAGTCTAGTCTATAGTCTAGTCTATAGTCTAGTCTAAAGTCTAGTCTATAGTCTAGTCTATAGTCTAGTATATAGTCTAGTCTATAGTCTAGTCTATAGTCTAGTCTATAGTCTAGTCTATAGTATAGTCTATAGTCTAGTCTATAGTCTAGTCTATAGTCTAGTCTATAGTCTAGTCTATAGTCTAGTCTATAGTCTAGTCTATAGTCTAGTCTAAAGTCTAGTCTATAGTCTAGTCTATAGTCTAGTATATAGTCTAGTCTATAGTCTAGTCTATAGTCTAGTCTATAGTCTGGTTTATAGTCTATTGTCTAGTCTAGTCTATAGTCTAGTCTATAGTCTAGTCTATAGTCTAGTCTATAGTCTAGTATATAGTCTAGTCTATAGTCTAGTCTATAGTCTAGTCTATAGTCTAGTCTATAGTCTAGTCTATAGTCTAGTCTATAGTCTAGTCTATAGTCTAGTCTATAGTCTAGTCTATAGTCTAGTCTATAATCTAGTCTATAGTCTAGTATATAGTCTAGTCTATAGTCTAGTCTATAGTCTAGTCTATAGTCTAGTCTATAGTCTAGTCTATAGTCTAGTCTATAGTCTAGTCTATAGTCTAGTCTATAGTCTAGTCTATAGTCTAATCTATAGTCTAGTCTATAGTCTAGTCTATAGTCTAGTCTATAGTCTAGCCTATAGTCTATATAGTCTAGTATATAGTCTAGTCTATAGTCTAGTCTATAGTCTAGTCTATAGTCTAGTATATAGTCTAGTATATAGTCTAGTCTATAGTCTAGTCTATAGTCTAGTCTATAGTCTAGTCTATAGTCTAGTCTATAGTCTAGTATATAGTCTAGTCTATAGTCTAGTCTATAGTCTAGTCTAGTCTATAGTCTAGTCTATAGTCTAGTCTATAGTCTAGTCTATAGTCTAGTATATAGTCTAGTCTATAGTCTAGTCTATAGTCTAGTCTATAGTCTAGTCTATAGTCTAGTCTATAGTCTAGTCTATAGTCTAGTCTATAGTTGTCTATAGTCTAGTCTATAGTCTAGTCTATAGTCTAGTCTATATCTAGTCTAGTCTAGTCTAGTCTAGTCTAGTCTTAGTCTATAGTCTAGTCTATAGTCTAGTCTATAGTCTCTATAGTCTAGTCTATAGTCTAGTCTATAGTCTAGTCTATAGTCTAGTCTATAGTCTAGTCTATAGTCTAGTCTATAGTCTAGTCTATAGTCTAGTCTATAGTCTAGTCTATGTCTAGTCTATAGTAGTCTATAGTCTAGTCTATAGTCTAGTCTATAGTCTAGTCTATAGTCTAGTCTATAGTCTAGTCTATAGTCTAGTCTATAGTCTAGTCTATAGTCTAGTCTATAGTCTAGTCTATAGTCTAGTCTTAGTCTAGTCTATAGTCTAGTCTATAGTCTAGTCTATAGTATAGTCTATAGTATCTATAGTCTAGTCTATAGTCTAGTCTAGTCTAGTCTAGTAGTCTCTAGTCTATAGTCTAGTCTATAGTCTAGTCTATAGTCTAGTCTATAGTCTAGTCTATAGTCTAGTCTATAGTCTAGTCTATAGTCTAGTCTATAGTATAGTCTAGTCTATAGTCTAGTCTATAGTCTAGTCTATAGTCTAGTCTATAGTCTAGTCTATAGTCTAGTCTATAGTCTAGTCTATAGTCTAGTCTATAGTCTAGTCTATAGTCTAGTCTATAGTCTAGTCTATAGTCTAGTTATGTCTAGTCTATAGTCTAGTCTATAGTCTAGTCTATAGTCTAGTCTATAGTCTAGTCTATAGTCTAGTCTATAGTCTAGTCTATAGTCTAGTCTATAGTCTAGTCTATAGTCTAGTCTATAGTCTAGTTTATAGTCTAGTCTATAGTCTAGTCTATAGTCTAGTCTATAGTCTAGTCTATAGTCTAGTCTATAGTCTAGTCTATAGTCTAGTCTATAGTCTAGTCTATAGTCTAGTCTATAGTCTAGTCTATAGTCTAGTCTAAAGTCTAGTCTATAGTCTAGTCTATAGTCTAGTCTATAGTCTAGTCTATAGTATAGTCTATAGTCTAATCCATAGTCTAATCTATAGTCTAGTCTATAGTCTAGTCTATAGTCTAGTCTATAGTCTAGTCTATAGTCTAGTCTATAGTCTAGACTATAGTCTAGTCATAGTCTAGTCTATAGTCTAGTCTATAGTCTAGTCTATAGTCTAGTCTATAGTCTAGTCTATAGTCTAGTCTATAGTCTAGTCTATAGTCTAGTCTATAGTCTAGTCTATAGTCTAGTCTATAGTCTAGTCTATAGTCTAGTCTATAGTCTAGTCTATAGTCTAGTCTATAGTCTAGTCTATAGTCCAGTCTATAGTCTAGTCTATAGTCTAGTCTATAGTCTAGTCTATAGTCTAGTCTATAGTCTAGTCTATAGTCTAGTCTATAGTCTAGTCTATAGTCTAGTCTATAGTCTAGTCTATAGTCTAGTCTATAGTCTAGTCTATAGTCTAGTCTATAGTCTAGTCTATAGTCTAGTCTATAGTCTAGTCTATAGTCTAGTCTATAGTCTAGTCTATAGTCTAGTCTATAGTTAGTCTAGTCTATAGTCTAGTCTATAGTCTAGTCTAGTCTATAGTCTCGTCTATAGTCTAGTCTATAGTCTAGTCTATAGTCTAGTCTATAGTCTAGTCTATAGTCTAGTCTATAGTCTAGTCTATAGTCTAGTCTATAGTCTAGTCTATATAGTCTAGTCTATAGTCTAGTCTATAGTCTAGTTATAGTCTAGTCTATAGTCTAGTCTATAGTCTAGTCTATAGTCTAGTCTATAGTCTAGTCTATAGTCTAGTCTATAGTCTAATCTATAGTCTAGTCTATAGTCTAGTCTATAGTCTAGTCTATAGTCTAGTCTATAGTCTAGTCTATAGTCTAGTCTATAGTCTAGTCTATAGTCTAGTCTATAGTCTAGTCTATAGTCTAGTCTATAGTCTAGTCTATAGTCTAGTCTATAGTCTAGTCTATAGTCTAGTCTATAGTCTAGTCTGTAGTCTAGTCTATAGTCCAGTTTATAGTCCAGTCTATGGTCTATTCTATAGTCTAGTCTATAGTGTAGTCTATAGTCTAGTTTATAGTTCAGTCGATAGTCTAGTCTATAGTCTAATCTATAGTCTAGTTTATAGTATGTTCTATATTCTAATCTTAGCCATGTCCAGTCTATAGTTTTCTACACCTTTCACAATTTTCTTTTGTCTCAAGGTTTCTCCTTTGACCCCTATCTTAATAACAATCATACGTACCGTTTAAATTTTCATTAAAATTACTGTAAAATAATATATCACATGAGTTTTTCTTCTTTTCGTCTGAAAATTTCAAAATGTTTTGTTTATTTTTCATCATTATTCTTTGTTTATTTTGTATAAATCGACTTTTTTTGATACAAATAAATCATCATATATTCCAAATATGTATTTTGTTTTCAAAGGTAAATAAGAGATTTTTATTTTGTATTTTACAGTAAATCTTCATTATACAACTGTCATATACATAAGACAAATTTATAACAGAGTTGAGTTGCAAAAAAAAGTAGAGAAATAAATGTAAAGGGAGAACACAGTTTTCCTTGTAGATTTTCACTTAAGTTGAGGAAAAAAATGAAATCATCGAAAATTTGAAAAACGATGTAGCTACACTTAGCGAATTTTAAACGGCCTTTAAAATTTAAATCAGAATCTACAAGTTTTTAACATATAAAGCAGATTTTTTTTTAAATTTAATTTCGGCTCTAACGGAGCGTATGATTGATATTAATTATTTTAGTATTTACAAAAAGTGTGTTTAATGTTGAATCTTAGACCAGACTTAATAAGACTTCTCAACACTTCAGCTGTAATAAAATTTAACAAATTCGTACGACATTCCTACGAGTCTCTAGTGTAATTTATATTGAACAATTCATTGTAATAACAAAAGCATCATGTGTGTTTATTTTTTGCCCTCCCCACTGGCCCCTTTCCATTTTACGTATTTATTTTTTTACTTGTTTTTTTTTTTTTTTAACAAAGGTAGATATTTTTGTTTGATATATTTATTATTTTGTAACTCCTTTTATATATTTTCATTTCACAATTTTTTTTTTTTTTTTGCCATACAAATATTTACCTTACGATTGTAAAGTAACAATAACTTAGTATTAAACCTAACAAAAAAGTGAAATATATGAGGGAGTTTAAACCAAAAAATCTAAAATTATTAGGGGAAAGTTGATGTGTTTGTATAAAGAATATGAAAATAATTTATTAGTTTTATTTAAAATAACATATATAAACTATTTAAGATTTATAGCATGAGGTTTGAAAGTTATAAAAATATTTAAAATTTTAAATTATTTAACATAAACATATATAAATTGAAAATTTAAGCTAAGAATTAATATAAAGTATACGCATGGGGTGTTTTGAAAGCAATGATAGCTGAGAAGCTGTTACAACGTGTGTTTTGAAAATTTTGCAGCTACTTAAGAGAAATACTAGGATCATGAATACGTAAGAGAAGACCTTCTTAACTATAGACTTGCATATCGCTATATTAGACTGTAGTCTAACGACAAAAAGTACATTAAGTATAGTCTCTATTCTTGATTAGACTATGTTAAAGTTAAGAGTACCGACAAATGAATCGACTACAACCTACACTATAGAATAAATTATAGTTCCGATTATAGATAGTGCTAAACTCTATACTCTATTCTATTGTCTATATCTAAATAGATTATTGTCCCGACTGCAGAAATAAATGTAGACTCGATAGTATAGATTAGAGAATTTCCTATACAATAGATTAAAAATTTGTCTTATAGACTATAGACTCGTCTACAGTATAGACTATATAATCGTCTACAGCGTAGATTATGTACTCGTCTATAAAAAAGAATATAGACTACTATACAGTGTACAATATAAACTATAAACTTGCCTACAGTATGGAATGGAGACTCGTCTATATTACGGACTAAAAACTCGTCCATTTTATACTATGTAGATTCATCTACAGTATAGAATATATACCTGTATATAAAATAGACTACAAACTTCTCTATACTATAGAACCATCTATATTATACACTCCTCTGTACTATAAAATACAGATTTGTCTATACTAAAGACTATAGACGTGTATACAATATAGACTATAAACTCGTCTATACAATAGACTATAGATTTGTCTATACTATAGACTCGTCCATACTTTAGATCGTCTATACTGTAGACTATAAATACGGATATACTTAAGACTACAACTCGTCCGTACTATAAACTATAGCCTATACACTCACCTATACAATAGCCTATAGACTCATCTATACTATAGACTCGGATATACATCAGACTACAGAGTCGTATATACTATAGACTATGGACTCGTCTATATTATAGACTATAGAATCATCCATACTATAGATCGGAAATACTTTAGACTGTATGACTTGTCTATACTATAAATCCACCTATACTAGAGACTCGCCTATACTATAGACTTTTGACACGTCTATACTATAGAGTATAACCTCATCTGTACTTTAGGACTATACACTCCTCTATACTATAGCATATAAACTCATCTATACTATAGCCTATAGAATCATCTATACTATAGACTCGGACACATTTCAGACTATGGACTTGTCTATACTGTTGACTTTAGACTCGTCTATACTATAGTCTCCTTTACAATATGGAATGTAGAACCTATAGTTTGTTACTTAGTCAGGTATTTAGTTAGTCAGTCAGTTGGTTAGTTAGTTAGTTAGTTAGTTAGTTGGTTAGTTAGTTAGTTAGTTAGTTAGTTAGTTAGTTAGTTAGGTTAGTAGTTAGTTAGTTAGTTAGTTAGTTAGTTAGGTTAGTTAGTTAGTTAGTAGTTAGTTAGTTAGTTAGTTAGTTAGTTAGTTAGTTAGTTAGTTAGTTAGTTAGTTAGTAGTTAGTTAGTTAGTTAGTTAGTAGTTAGTAGTTAGTTAGTTAGTAGTAGTTAGTTAGTAGTTAGTTAGTTAGTTAGTTAGTTAGTTAGTTAGTTAGTTAGTTAGTTAGTTAGTTAGTTAGTTAGTAGTTAGTTAGTTAGTTAGTTAGTTAGTTAGTTAGTTAGTTAGTTAGTTAGTAGTTAGTTAGTAGTTAGTAGTTAGTTAGTTAGTTAGTTAGTTAGTTAGTTAGTTAGTTAGTTAGTAGTTAGTTAGTTAGTAGTTAGTTAGTTAGTTAGTTAGTTAGTTAGTTAGTTAGTTAGTTAGTAGTTAGTTAGTTAGTTAGTTAGTTAGTAGTTAGTTAGTTAGTTAGTTAGTTAGTTAGTTAGTTAGTTAGTTAGTTAGTTAGTTAGTTAGTTAGTTAGTTAGTTAGTTAGTTAGTTAGTTAGTTAGTTAGTTAGTTAGTTAGTTAGTTAGTTAGTTAGTTAGTTAGTTAGTTAGTTAGTTAGTTAGTTAGTTAGTTAGTTAGTTAGTTAGTTAGTTAGTTAGTTAGTTAGTTAGTTAGTTAGTTAGTAGTTAGTTAGTTAGTTAGTTAGTAGTTAGTTAGTTAGTTAGTTAGTTAGTTAGTAGTTAGTTAGTTAGTTAGTAGTTAGTTAGTTAGTTAGTTAGTTAGTTAGTTAGTTAGTTAGTTAGTTAGTTAGTTAGTTAGTTAGTTAGTTAGTTAGTAGTTAGTTAGTTAGTTAGTTAGTTAGTTAGTTAGTTAGTTAGTTAGTTAGTTAGTTAGTTAGTTAGTTAGTTAGTTAGTTAGTTAGTTAGTAGTTAGTTAGTTAGTTAGTTAGTTAGTTAGTTAGTTAGTTAGTTAGTTAGTTAGTTAGTTAGTTAGTTAGTTAGTTAGTTAGTTAGTTAGTTAGTTAGTTAGTTAGTTAGTTAGTTAGTTAGTTAGTTAGTTAGTTAGTTAGTTAGTAGTTAGTTAGTTAGTAGTTAGTTAGTTAGTTAGTTAGTTAGTTAGTTAGTAGTTAGTTAGTTAGTTAGTTAGTTAGTTAGTTAGTTAGTTAGTAGTTAGTTAGTTAGTTAGTTAGTTAGTTAGTTAGTAGTTAGTTAGTTAGTTAGTTAGTTAGTTAGTTAGTTAGTTAGTTAGTTAGTTAGTTAGTTAGTTAGTTAGTTAGTTAGTAGTTAGTTAGTTAGTTAGTTAGTTAGTTAGTTAGTTAGTTAGTTAGTTAGTTAGTTAGTTAGTAGTTAGTTAGTTAGTTAGTTAGTTAGTTAGTTAGTTAGTTAGTTAGTTAGTTAGTTAGTTAGTTAGTTAGTTAGTTAGTTAGTTAGTTAGTTAGTTAGTTAGTTAGTTAGTTAGTTAGTTAGTTAGTTAGTTAGTTAGTTAGTTAGTTAGTTAGTTAGTTAGTTAGTAGTTAGTTAGTTAGTTAGTTAGTAGTTAGTTAGTTAGTTAGTTAGTTAGTTAGTTAGTTAGTTAGTAGTTAGTTAGTTAGTTAGTTAGTTAGTTAGTTAGTTAGTTAGTTAGTTAGTTAGTTAGTTAGTTAGTTAGTTAGTTAGTTAGTTAGTTAGTTAGTAGTTAGTTAGTTAGTTAGTAGTTAGTTAGTTAGTTAGTTAGTTAGTTAGTAGTAGTTAGTTAGTTAGTTAGTTAGTTAGTTAGTTAGTTAGTTAGTTAGTTAGTTAGGTAGGTAGGTAGGTAGGTAGGTAAGTAGGTAGGGTAGGTGGTTGAGTGCAGTCTGTTTAAAAGGTTAGAATATAGTCCATATTCTCTACTATGGAACTGTCTACAGCGTTCACTATGAACTCGCCTATATTACATTATGAAGCTTTGCGACATACGCAACTTTAAGTTATTAATGCTTAGTTCCATATTTCAGTTCTCGTATCTCTAAAATACGTTTATTAGCATTTCATTTACTTAAGTTTCTTTTCATAGTAATTATTATTCTATTTATTTATATTTTTTTATTCCTTTAGCATAATAATTTTCCTAATGAATTTAAAAATATATTAAAATTTCATTGCAGCTCTATGATAAGAAATTACTGGCAAAAAAACTACAAGAAAGCTTAATAAGTCTTAAAAAAACATTAGCATTAACTTGTTGTTCTTGTAGCTTGTTTTAGTTTTCAGCTTTTTCTTCATATTTTTAATAAACTCTTAGTGATGCTGTAAAAGAAAACTGTTTGTTGATGGTTGCAAAAACAGCAGAGAAAACTATGCAAAAAATAAATAGAAAAGTAAGAAATGTTAAAGCAAATGAAGCATGATGAGCTTAAGTTGCATTAGTGGTAGATGTTGTAGAGGTTTTTGCCATAAGCCTTTGGTACATGGTTGCAAACAGTCAACACTGTTTAGTCATCAGTAATAGTTTTGCTTTTGATAAAAGGGAAAATGCTGGTGTTTTATAAAATAGTAAATTTAATATTTACTAAAAGGGTGAACATTTGTATTTAATTTAGAAATTAATAACAATTAGTTATGCAAAAAGATTATGAGGTATAAATAATATTAGAATATTGATTTTTTTAAGCTTTTGAAGTTCTTTATTAAATTTTGTTTTAAAATAAATCTGAATTCTGAATATGACTTTTAATATTTATCGCTGTTTCCGTTTAAATGTTTAATTTCTTCGCTACTGCCTGTTTAACTAAGCTGCTTGTCTTTTCTATTACGGAGCGTATGATTGATATTAATTTATTCAAACTTTAGATTCTGCTTCAAAACATCTGCTTTAGTTTAAATTTTAAAGAAATTTCAAAACCATTTTATTTATTAAAATGTAGGACCATATCTCATTGCACTCTAAATACAATATGTCATTTATAACTTTTAAACTTGACTTTAAAAACACAATTTACTGTTTATTCAGACACACTTTGCATTTATTCTTCCTGTTTACATTACTTAACTGTTAGTGTCTTTACATAAATAATATACTTAAGGATTTAACTAAGTACAGCAAAGTATTTATCTACTTTAAAACCCTTCCTTTAGCCATAAATTATATAACTGCAACGCTGTCTAACGCGTTTGATAGTCTGTTGTTTAAAAGTGCGTCATAGTTTATGTATGACAATTACCTTCTGACATCTAACACGATTAACCATAGTTTCATTGTATCCTGCTTGATAGTTTTTCCCTCTTTTTTTTCAATTTCTTGTTTTTTTCTTGTTCCGCTGACAAATTGAATTAAACACTCTCAAGGTTTTGCACTATTAAAGAGTATTTAATAGTGAATTAAATTAAAATGCGGTTTAAAAGTTGCTGCAATTTTGTTGCGTTTTTACTTTAAGCCTTTTTTCCCTGGGGCTTAGATGCTTGTAGCTTTATTATTATTTTAGCACTAGAAGGTTTTTTCCTTGTCTGCCATTTTAGTCTGCTGGTGGCTTAGTTTGAATTTTACTCATTGTTGTTTTTTTTTTTTTTTTGTTTAGCTAGATGAGCTAATGTTGCTCAACTTCAACTTAAATGTTTATTTAGTTTCGTCAATATTAAGGACTTTTTCTTCCTCCACTTGAATACTTTTTTTTAATGTCTGTCTTAGAAACTGGCAAATAATTAGAGCAAAGTATTGTCAGGAATAATAATAAATGAAAATTAAATTAATTAAAAGTGTAAGCATTAAAAGAAAAACTAAATGAAAAGTAACTAAACAAGCTTATAGAAGTATTAAAATATTTAATATGAAACTAGAACAGAACAGAAACTAGAACAGAAATAGAACAGAACTGGAGCAGAATTAGAACAGTACTAGAACAGAACCTAGAACAGAACTAGAACAGAACTAGAACAGAACTAGAACAGAACTAGAACAGAACTAGAACAGAACTAGAACAGAACTAGAACAGAACTAGAACTGAACTAGAACAACTAGAACAAAACTAGAACAGAACTAGAACAGAACTAGAACAGAACTAGAACAGAACTAAACAGAACTAGAACAGAACTAGAACTAGAACACTAGAACAGAACTAGAACAGAACTAGAACAGAACTAGAACAGAACTAGAACAGAACTAGAACAGAACTAGAACAGAACTAGAACAGAACTAGAACAGAACTAGAACAGAACTAGAACGAACTAGAACAGAACTAGAACAGAACTAGAACAGAACTAGAACAGAACTAGAACAGAACTAGAACAGAACTAGAACAGAACTAGAACAGAACTAGAACAGAACTAGAACAGAACTAGAACAGAACTAGAACAGAACTAGAACAGAAGAGAACAGAACTAGAACAGAACTAGAACAAACTAGAACAGAACTAGAACAGAACTAGAACAGAACTAGAACAGAACTAGAACAGAACTAGAACAGAACTAGAACAGAACTAGACAGAACAGAGAAACAGAACTAGAACAGAACTAGAAAGAACAGAACAGAACAGAAACAGAACTAGAACAGAACTAGAACTAGAACAGACTAGAACAGAACTAGAACAGAACTAGAACAGAACTAGAACAGAACTAGAACAGAACTAAGAACTAGAACAGAACTAGAACAGAACTAGAACAGAACTAGAACAGGAACTAGAAACAGAACTAGAACAGAACTAGAACAGAAACTAGAACAGAACTAGAACAGAACTAGAACAGAACTAGAACAGAACTAGAACAGAACTAGAACAGAACTAGAACAGAACTAGAACAGAACTAGAACAGAACTAGAACAGAACTAGAACAGAACTAGAACAGAACTAGAACAGAACTAGAACAGAACTAGAACAGAACTAGAAACAGAACTAGAACAGAACTAGAACAGAAACAGAACTAGAACAGAAACTAGAACAGAACTAGAACAGAACTAGAACAGAACTAGAACAGAACTAGAACAGAACTTAACGAACTAGAACAGAACTAGAACAGAACTAGAACAGAACTAGAACAGAACTAGAACAGAACTAAGAACAGAAACTAGAACAGAACTAGAACAGAACAGAAACTAGAACAGAACTAGAACAGAACTAGAACAGAACTAGAACAGAACTAGAACAGAACTAGAACAGAACTAGAACAGAACTAGAACAGAACTAGAACAGAACTAGAACAGAACTAGAACAGAACTAGAACAGAACTAGAACAGAACTAGAACAGAACTATAGAACAGAACTAGAACAGAACTAGAACAGAACTAGAACAGAACTAACAGAACTAGAACAGAACTAGAACAGAACTAGAACAGAACTAGAACTGAACTAGAACAGAACAGAACAGAACAGAACTAGAACAGAACTAGAACAGAACTAGAACAGAACTAGAACAGAACTAGAACAGAACTAGAAAGAACTAGAACAGAACTAGAACAGAACTAGAACAGAACTAGAACAGAACTAGAACAGAACTAGAACAGAACTAGAACAGAACTAGAACAGAACTAGAACAGAACTAGAAACAGAACTAGAACAGAACTAGAACTAGAACAGAACAGAACAGAACTAGAACAGAACTAGAACAGAACTAGAACAGAACTAGAACAGAACTAGAACAGAACTAGAACAGAACTAGAACAGAACTAGAACAGAACTAGAACAGAACTAGAACAGAACTAGAACAGAACTAGAACAGAACTAGAACAGAACTAGAATAGAACTAGAACAGAACTAGAACAGAACAAGAACAGAACTAGAACAGAACTAGAACAGAACTAGAACAGAACTAGAACAGAACTAGAACAGAACTAGAACAGAACTAGTACAGAACTAGAACAGAACTAGAACAGAACTAGAACAGAACTAGAACAGAACTAGAACAGAACTAGAACAGAACTAGAACAGAACTAGAACAGAACTAGAACAGAACTAGAACAGAACTAGAACAGAACTAGAACAGAACTAGAACAGAACTAGAACAGAACTAGAACAGAACTAGAACAGAACTAGAACAGAACTAGAACAGAACTAGAACAGAACTAGAACAGAACTAGAACAGAACTAGAACAGAACTAGAACAGAACTAGAACAGAACTAGAACAGAACTAGAACAGAACTAGAACAGAACTAGAACAGAACTAGAACAGAACTAGAACAGAACTAGAACAGAACTAGAACAGAACTAGAACAGAACTAGAACAGAACTAGAACAGAACTAGAACAGAACTAGAACAGAACTAGAACAGAACTAGAACAGAACTAGAACAGAACTAGAACAGAACTAGAACAGAACTAGAACAGAACTAGAACAGAACTAGAACAGAACTAGAACAGAACTAGAACAGAACTAGAACAGAACTAGAACAGAACTAGAACAGAACTAGAACAGAACTAGAACAGAACTAGAACAGAACTAGAACAGAACTAGAACAGAACTAGAACAGAACTAGAACAGAACTAGAACAGAACTAGAACAGAACTAGAACAGAACTAGAACAGAACTAGAACAGAACTAGAACAGAACTAGAACAGAACTAGAACAGAACTAGAACAGAACTAGAACAGAACTAGAACAGAACTAGAACAGAACTAGAACAGAACTAAAACAGAACAAGAACGGAACAAGAACAGAACTAGAACAGGACTATCATAATCAAGGTATTTAGTTGATGTTAAAAATTATGTTTTTGTTTTAAAATTATAACAAAAAATTATAAAAAAAAACTCTATAATTAAGTTTCGCTTAAAATAGTTTGCCAGTTCATTATTGAAGTACACTCTGCTGCAAAGTATGTATAAATAATTGTAATTGTTTACATAAACTAACATTTATTTTGCAAAATATTTAAATATTGTAATTAAAATTTTGTGGTTTAAAAACTATTGTTCATTATTTTCTGTTTTTTTTTTTTTGTTATCAAATACTGAAAATAACCTTGATGCAAAATTTATTTTGTATTTATTATCAATTTCCTGTGTCTTTTTTCGCTAAATATTTATAATGTTAGCAAATAAACATTAATTAAAAAATAATAATAAAACTGAGAGAAAAAAACAGCTACACAAACGTATTGCGTGTTTGAAAATAATTGCATTAGTTTATTTATTTTATTTTGTTTTAATTAAAAACTCTTGTTCGATTTTTGTTGTCGTTTTTTAGTTCGAATGCATTAAATAATGTCATGTGTTGTATGTGATATGGGAATTTGCAATTATGGACTTTTAACTTTTTTGTATTTTTTTTTTTTTTTTTTTGCACAAACTGAAGACGGAGTAATGAAAAATGTTATATATTTATTTTGATTTAAATCTAAACAAGTTTGTGAAATAATTTGGAATTTTTTTAAAATGTATTATTTATTTGTTAAAATAACAAACAAGGTCAACAGTTATTACCAAATTGTTGCAAAAACTAAACTGCAGTTGTCAATCAATTTTGTACTTTTTATAGATTTTACCAATTTTTAATTTCATTCTAGTTCAGGCGTATGATTAATATTAATTATAATTGCCAATCATGAATTTCCTTTTAATTTCACAATTGTTTAAATAAATTTTAATTTCATAATGATTTTTAATTTTTGTTAATGCTAATCTTTAACAACGTTTTAAAATCGTTTCAAAAATTTATGAGTTTTACACAAAAATTACTGTAATTTCATTAAAATCCACTTAAAAAAAACTAATAGTTAATATCCATACATTTATCATTCATTAAAAATTTACTAGCCTGTCAGCACTTAAATATTAAGTTTTACAATTAACTATTATAATGGTATGTAAAATAATGGCAAAAGATAATATTTGTTTCGAAAAAAAAAAAACTGGAAAATATATATAATTTTATAAATGATGGATTAAAAAAGTTGTTTACACAGAAGTGTTGGTGGTATTGACAGCGCAAATTTTTACAAAAATAATTCGCACACATGGTCACGAATGAATGGACTGTGTATTTTAAAATATTAGAGCGAACTATCTTTTAGTTTTTATTCAGTTCTAGTACAGTTTTAGTTCAGTTCTAGTTCATTTCAAGTTCATTTCTAGTTCAGATCTAGTTCAGTTCTTAGTTCAATTCTAGTTCAGTTCTAGTTCTGTTCTAGTTCAGTTCTAGTTCAGTTCTAGTTCAGTTCTAGTTCAGTTCTAGTTCAGTTCTAGTTCAGTTCTAGTTCAGTTAGTTCTGTTTGTTTAGTTCTGTCTAGTCTGTTCTAGTTCTGTTCTAGTTCTGTTCTAGTTCTGTTCTAGTTCTGTTCTAGTTCTGTTTAGTTCTGTTCTAGTTCTGTTCTAGTTCTGTTCTAGTTCTGTTTCTAGTTCTGTTCTAGTTCTGTTCTAGTTCTGTTCTAGTTCTGTTCTAGTTCTGTTCTAGTTCTGTTCTAGTTCTGTTCTAGTTCTGTTCTAGTTCTGTTCTAGTTCTGTTCTAGTTCTGTTCTAGTTCTGTTCTAGTTCTGTTCTAGTTCTGTTCTAGTTCTGTTCTAGTTCTGTTCTAGTTCTGTTCTAGTTCTGTTCTAGTTCTGTTCTAGTTCTGTTCTAGTTCTGTTCTAGTTCTGTTCTAGTTCTGTTCTAGTTCTGTTCTAGTTCTGTTCTAGTTCTGTTCTAGTGTTCTAGTTCTGTTCTAGTTCTGTTCTAGTTCTGTTCTAGTTCTGTTCTAGTTCTGTTCTAGTTCTAGTTCTGTTTCTAGTTCTGTTCTAGTTCTGTTCTAGTTCTGTTCTAGTTCTGTTCTAGTTCTGTTCTAGTTCTGTTCTAGTTCTGTTCTAGTTCTGTTCTAGTTCTGTTCTAGTTCTGTTCTAGTTCTGTTCTAGTTCTGTTCTAGTTCTGTTCTAGTTCTGTTCTAGTTCTGTTCTAGTTCCTGTTCTAGTTCTGTTTTAGTTCTGTTCTAGTTCTGTTCTAGTTCTGTTCTAGTTCTGTTCTAGTTCTGTTCTAAGTTCTGTTCTAGTTCAGTTCTAGTTCTGTTCTAGTTCTGTTCTAGTTCTGTTCTAGTTCTGTTCTAGTTCTGTTCTAGTTCTGTTCTAGTTCTGTTCTAGTTCTGTTCTAGTTATAGTTCTGTTCTAGTTTCTAGTTCTCGTTCTGTTCTAGTTCTGTTCTAGTTCTGTTCTAGTTCTGTTCTAGTTCTGTTCTAGTTCTGTTCTAGTTCTGTTCTATTCTGTTCTAGTTCATGTTCTAGTCTGTTCTAGTTCATGTTCTAGTTTCTGTTCTAGTTCTGTTCTAGTTCTGTTGTTTGTTCTAGTTCTGTTCTAGTTCTGTTCTAGTTCTTGTTCTAGTTTATAGTTCTGTTCTAGTTCTGTTCTAGTTTAGTTCTGTTCTAGTTCTGTTCTAGTTCTGTTCTAGTTCTGTTCTAGTTCTGTTCTAGTTCTGTTCTAGTTCTGTTCTAGTTCTGTTCTAGTTCTGTTCTAGTTCTGTTCTAGTTCTGTTCTAGTTCTTTTCATTTATTATTAATCATACGACTAGGGGCGCAATAAACTAGATGAGTCATAACTCTATTTCTTAATCTGTTAAAACTCAAATTAAAAGGAAATAAAAATGACATTTAAATAAATATTAAAATATGTTGTCTGTTTCAACCACTGTCCGTTTTTATATGATAAATGCGTTTCATTTGTCGGCTTTACTTTTTATGATTATTTTTGTGTATTTTTCCATATCTTTTTATTTAATTTAAAACTTATGTAAATGTAATTTTTTATAAATAATATTAAAGTTTTTATTTCCAACAGTATAATTTTTTTTTTTTTTTTTTTTTTGTTTAAATAAATCTACTTTATTGTTTACGATCAATTACTTTAAGATCAAAATCACTACTATGTAGTTTTTTCATTTATATTTAACGTTTCAAATGTTTAAGCTTAAAGCACCATTATGAGATCATAAATTTTAAAATATACGTGTATTGAAAAAAAAAAAACAGTTTTCTACATTTAGTTGCAAGTAACATTTGTTTGTTTGAATTAAATTGCATATGACGTGGTTTTGACTTTTTTTCACTTTTTAGCTATTAAATATATTTCAGTATTTTGTTATTTTTTTTTTTGTTTTGGTCAGTTGCAAGGGGATTTATTAGCTGTCAGTTGATTTTTTTTTTAAATGCTATTTTTTAGCGAAATTATTTGTTTTATACAGACGAGACAGTTAAAATAGACACATACAATCATTTAGTGTTTAAATGACGCACAGGTACGATTAAGGTTATTTTTATATTAAATTTTTTTTTAAGAAAAATTTTCATTATTTGTTTTTTTATATGTTCAAAACAAAAGAGAAGGCTTGTGGCAATTTATTTGGTTTAAGAAAGTTTTGGGGAAAAAAACTTTTTGTTGCCCCAGAGGCCATAAAAAATAGCCAAAATCATTGATTGTAATTAAACAAACCAAAGAATTTTAGACATTTTTTAGTTAGAAAATGCAATAATAGACAGTTGGAAGGCCAAGTTATTTAGTTGAAAGTTTTAAAGTAAAACATTAAAGTTAGTAAATGAAATAATTGGGAACAAAAAATTTGAAATGTTTTTAAAACATCTAGTTAATTAAGAAACATAGTTGGTATACTAAACTCGCTTTCTTTTAAACTTAGAACTGAACTAAACTGAACTAGAACTGAACTAGAACTGAACTAGACTGAACTAGAACTGAATAGAACTGAACTAGAACTGAACTAGAACTGAACTAGAACTGAACTAGAACTGAACTAGAACTGAACTAGAACTGAACTAGAACTGACTAGAACTGAACTAGAACTGAACTAGAACTGAACTAGAAACTGAACTAGAACTGAACTAGAACTGAACTGAACTGAACTAGAACTGAACTAGAACTGAACTAGAACTGAACTAGAACTGACTAGAACTGAACTAGAACTGAACTAGAACTGAACTAGAACTGAAACTAGAACTGAACTAGAACTGAACTAGAACTGAACTAGAACTGAACTAGAACTGAACTAGAACTGAACTAGAAACTGAACTAGAATGAACTAGAACTGAACTAGAACTGAACTAGAACTGAACTAGAACTGAAACTAGAACTGAACTAGAACTGAACTAGAACTGAACTAGAACTGAACTAACGAACTGAAGAACTAGAACTGAACTAGAGCAACTGAACTAGAACTGAACTAGAACTGAAGAACTGAACTAGAACTGAACTAGAACTGAACTAGAACTGAACTAGAACTGAACTAGAACTGAACTAGAACTGAACTAGAACTGAACTAGAACTGAACTAGAACTGAACTAGAACTGAACTAGAACTGAACTAGAACTGAACTAGAACTGAACTAGAACAGAACTAGAACAGAAGTAGAACAGAACTAGAACTGAACTAGAACAGAACTAGAACTGAACTAGAACTGAACTAGAACTGAACTAGAACTGAACTAGAACTGAACTAGAACTGAACTAGAACTGAACTAGAACTGAACTAGAACTGAACTAGAACTGAACTAGAACTGAACTAGAACTGAACTAGAACTGAACTAGAACTGAACTAGAACTGAACTAGAACTGAACTAGAACTGAACTAGAACTGAACTAGAACTGAACTAGAACTGAACTAGAACTGAACTAGAACTGAACTAGAACTGAACTAGAACTGAACTAGAACTGAACTAGAACTGAACTAGAACTGAACTAGAACTGAACTAGAACTGAACTAGAACTGAACTAGAACTGAACTAGAACTGAACTAGAACTGAACTAGAACTGAACTAGAACTGAACTAGAACTGAACTAGAACTGAACTAGAACTGAACTAGAACTGAACTAGAACTGAACTAGAACTGAACTAGAACTGAACTAGAACTGAACTAGAACTGAACTAGAACTGAACTAGAACTGAACTAGCACTGAACTAGAACTGAACTAGAACTGAACTAGAACTGAACTAGAACTGAACTAGAACTGAACTAGAACTGAACTAGAACTGAACTAGAACTGAACTAGAACTGAACTAGAACTGAACTAGAACTGAACTAGAACTGAACTAGAACTGAACTAGAACTAGAACTAGAACTGAACTAGAACTGAACTAGAACTGTACTAGAACTGTACTAGAACTGTACTAGAACTGAACTAGAACTGAACTAGAACTGAACTAGAACTGAACTAGAACTGAACTAGAACTGTACTAGAACTGTACTAGAACTGAACTAGAACTGAACTAGAACTGAACTAGAACTGAACTAGAACTGAACTAGAACTGAACTAGAACTGAACTAGAACTGACCTAGAACTGAACTAGAACTGAACTAGGACTGAACTAGAACTGAACTAGAACTGAACTAGAACTGATCTAGAACTGAACTAGAACTGAACTAGAACTGAACTAGAACTGAACTAGAACTGAACTAGAACTAAACTAGAACTGAACTAGAACTGAACTACAACTGAACTACAACTGAAGTAAAACTAAACTATTACGGAAGTAGAACTGAACTTATTTTCTTAAATCTGTATCATGATTGGTCATCATAAATGCTTTGTTTTTGTATAAAATATAGATAAAGTAGAAATTTAATCTCTAAAATATTATATTGAAAGTTTTTAAAGTAAAACATTAAAGTTAGTAAATGAAATAATTGGGAACAAAAAATTTGAAATGTTTTTAAAACATCTAGTTAATTAAGAAACATAGTTGGTATATATAAAACTCGACTTTCTTTAAACTTAGAACTGAACTAACTGAACTAGAACTGACTAGAACTGAACTAGAACTGAACTAGAACTGAACTAGAACGAACTAGAACTGAACTAGAACTGAACTAGAACTGAACTAGAACTGAACTAGAACTGAACTAGAACTGAACTAGAAACTGAACTAGAACTGAACTAGAACTGAACTAGAACTGAACTAGAACTGAACTAGAACTGAACTAGAACTGAACTAGAATGAACTAGAACTGAACTAGAACTGAACTAGAACTGAACTAGAACTGAACTAGAACTGAACTAGAACTGAACTAGAACTGAACTAGAACTGAACTAGAACTGAACTAGAACTGAACTAGAACTGAACTAGAACTGAACTAGAACTGAACTAGAACTGAACTAGAACTGAACTAGAACTGAAACTAGAACTGAACTAGAACTGAACTAGAACTGAACTAGAACTGAAACTAAACTGAACTAGAACTGAACTAGAAACTAGAACTGAACTAAGAACTGAACTAGAACTGAACTAGAAACTGAACTAGAACTGAACTAGAACTGAACTAGAACTGAACTAGAACTGAACTAAGAACTGAACTAGAACTGAACTAGAACTGAACTAGAACTGAACTAGAACTGAACTAGAACTGAACTAACTGAACTAGAACTGAACTAGAATAGAACTGCTACTAGAACTGTACTAGAACTGAACTAGAACCTGAACTAGAACTGAACTAGAACTTGAACTAGAACTGAACTAGAACTTACTAGAACTGTACTAGAACTGAACTAGAACTGAACTAGAACTGAACTAGAACTGAACTAGAACTGAACTAGAACTGAACTCAGAACTGAACTAGAACTGACCTAGAACTGAACTAGAACTGAACTAGGACTGAACTAGAACTGAACTAGAACTGAACTAGAACTAAACTAACAACTGAACTAAAACTAAACTATTACGGAAGTAGAACTGACTTATTTTCTTAAATTCTGTATCATGATTGGTTATCATAAATGCTTTGTTTTTGTATAAAACTATAGATAAAGTAGAAATTTAATCTCTAAAATATTAGTATTCTTTTTAATCTAACACGTTTTATTTAATCTAAATTTAAATTTCATATGATTTCTTTAACAAAAGCATACTCATGAGTAGAGCTAAATTTAAACAGTTTTTAATCTAAAAAATGTGTATTATTTTTATTTATAAACTGATATGAAAAACGAAATTTAAGTAGTACTTAATTTATAATAAATAATACTTAAAATATAAAAAGCAAATAAATTCCTTTAAAGATACAACTTATATGACCAGAAAATCAATAATACCAAAAACTCTCTAAAAAAAAACACTTGGCATTAAGTGGTTTCTTAAGAAAATTTAAATTTCTTTTACTTATGGACTGTTTTTCTTCTTGTCATTTTAAACACAATTTATAGGTTTTTTTCTTTTGTTTCCCGCCATGTCTTATTAAAAATATATAAAAACATTTTAATGTTTTTCTAAACACCTTAAGGCCATAACATTCATTATAAAAGTGCCGGCAAAGTAACGCGTGCTAGAAGTCTACGTGCACGAGAGTTTTTAAACACGACAACGTTTATATAATATCAGCTAAAATACATAAATAAATACTTTTTCAACCAAATTACTTTCAAATACTTACATTGCTAAATGCAAACAACAACAAATGCGTTTTTTTTTTTTTTTTTTTTGAAAATTATTTATGCTAAACACATCTGTGTGTCTTAAGACTTTTTCCATATTTTCCAGCGAAAAGTTACTTAGGGGTTTTGTAAATATGGGGAAAACACAGGTTGAAGTACGTTTGTAATGGAAAATATTGAAGGCGTTGTTGTTTGTACTGTAAATCATTATTAAATAAATTTTGTTTAAATTAGAGAAAATAAATTTTTTGTTTTATAAAGTTTTTTCTTATAAAAGAAAACTTTAATTGTTGAAACATAAATTGAACAAAGAGAAAACTTAATCCACAAAGAATTAAATAAAAGCTAATGAGAGCTTAATATTTTATCAATGTTAGAAGGAGTAAAGTTTTCTATAGAAAATAGATACTTAATTCGATAATGTTAAACTTTAGTATAGAGAGCTCAAGAGAGAGAAATTTTCTATAGAAAATTCGAATATGATTTTCACTTCAAAGTGTCAATATTAGTTTAATGCTTTTGGAATAAAAGTTTGGAAGGTTTTGTAATACGGAGCGTATAATTAATCTTAATTTATAATTATAACTTACACCACCATAGTGGGGAAGGTATTATGTGTTTTGTGCTAATGTTTGTAAGGTACAAAAATATTGGGCCTGCACCTAACTTAAAGTATATAGATCGACTCAGAATCACGTTCTGAGTGGATTAAAACATGTACTTCTGTCCGTCTGGCTGGCAGGCAGGCTGTCCATGTAATCCTTGTATTCAATCTACAGGCCGTAATTTTCAATATATTTTTTATTTGGTTCAATGATGAAGCCTATTGAAATTAGTTGAAGTCGGTCACATAGGCCGCCTACAACCGGACCTTTCGATTTATGCATTTTAGCTCATAGCAACGCCCAGTATCCCTTCAGAAATCGTCCGATCATTACCAACGATTTTGGTAATGATCGGACCTCAACTGACCCTAGCCCCCATACAGAATCCCCTTTAAAAAATGCTTTAATCATTATAACCATAAGTATGGCGATGAAATCCATTATAAGTAACTGTCAGATCGGTCCATACTTGATCCATTTCCAATAAAAAGTCCCTTTTTAAGAAATTTTAATTTTCAAGTTGACCAACTATAGTTGGCCCGACTATAGTTATTTAGTAAGTTAGTTTAGTTAGTTAGTTAGTTAGTTAGTTAGTTAGTTAGTTAGTTAGTTAGTTAGTTAGTTAGTTAGTTAGTTAGTTAGTTAGTTAGTTAGTTAGTTAGTTAGTTAGTTAGTTAGTTAGTTAGTTAGTTAGTTAGTTAGTTAGTTAGTTAGTTAGTTAGTTAGTTAGTTAGTTAGTTAGTTAGTTAGAGTTAGTTAGTTAGTTAGTTAGTTAGTAGTTAGTTAGTAGTTAGTTAGTTAGTTAGTTAGTTAGTTAGTTAGTTAGTTTAGTTAGTTAGTTAGTTAGTTAGTTAGTTAGTTAGTTAGTTAGTTAGTAGTTAGTTAGTTAGTTAGTTAGTTAGTTAGTTAGTTAGTTAGTTAGTTAGTTAGTTAGTTAGTTAGTTAGTTAGTTAGTAGTAGTTAGTTAGTTAGTAGTTAGTAGTTAGTTAGTTAGTTAGTAGTTAGTTAGTTAGTTAGTTAGTTAGTTAGTTAGTTAGTTAGTTAGTTAGTTAGTTAGTTAGTTAGTTAGTTAGTTAGTTAGTTAGTTAGTAGTTAGTTAGTTAGTTAGTTAGTAGTTAGTTAGTTAGTTAGTTAGTTAGTTGTTAGTTAGTTAGTTAGTTAGTTAGTTTAGTAGTTAGTTAGTTAGTTAGTTAGTTAGTTAGTTAGTTAGTTAGTTAGTTAGTTAGTAGTTAGTTAGTTAGTTAGTTAGTTAGTTAGTTAGTTAGTTAGTTAGTTAGTTAGTTAGTTAGTTAGTAGTTAGTTAGTTAGTTAGTTAGTTAGTTAGTTAGTTAGTTAGTTAGTTAGTAGTTAGTTAGTTAGTTAGTTAGTTAGTTAGTTAGTTAGTTAGTTAGTTAGTTAGTTAGTTAGTTAGTTAGTTAGTTAGTTAGTAGTTAGTTAGTTAGTTAGTTAGTTAGTTAGTTAGTTAGTTAGTTAGTTAGTTAGTTAGTTAGTTAGTTAGTTAGTTAGTTAGTTAGTTAGTTAGTTAGTTAGTTAGTTAGTTAGTTAGTTAGTTAGTTAGTTAGTTAGGTTAGTTAGTTAGTTAGTTAGTTAGTTAGTTAGTTAGTTAGTTAGTTAGTAGTTAGTTAGTTAGTTAGTTAGTTAGTTGTTAGTTAGTTAGTTAGTTAGTTAGTTAGTTAGTTAGTTAGTTAGTTAGTTAGTTAGTTAGTTAGTTAGTTAGTTAGTTAGTTAGTTAGTTAGTTAGTTAGTTAGTAGTTAGTTAGTTAGTTAGTTAGTTAGTTAGTTAGTTAGTTAGTTAGTTAGTTAGTTAGTTAGTTAGTTAGTTAGGTAGTTAGTTAGTTAGTTAGTTAGTTAGTTAGTTAGTTAGTTAGTTAGTTAGTAGTTAGTTAGTTAGTAGTTAGTTAGTTAGTTAGTTAGTTAGTTAGTAGTTAGTTAGTTAGTAGTTAGTTAGTTAGTTAGTTAGTTAGTTAGTTAGTTAGTTAGTTAGTAGTTAGTTAGTTAGTTAGTTAGTTAGTTAGTTAGTTAGTTAGTTAGTTAGTTAGTTAGTTAGTTAGTTAGTTAGTTAGTAGTTAGTTAGTTAGTTAGTTAGTTAGTTAGTTAGTTAGTTAGTAGTTAGTAGTTAGTTAGTTAGTTAGTTAGTTAGTTAGTTAGTTAGTTAGTTAGTTAGTAGTTAGTTAGTTAGTTAGTTAGTAGTTAGTTAGTTAGTTAGTTAGTTAGTGTAGTTAGTTAGTTAGTTAGTTAGTTAGTTAGTTAGTTAGTAGTTAGTTAGTTAGTTAGTTAGTTAGTTAGTTAGTTAGTTAGTAGTAGTTAGTTAGTTAGTTAGTTAGTAGTTAGTTAGTTAGTTGTTAGTTAGTTAGTTAGTTAGTTAGTTAGTTAGTTAGTAGTTAGTTAGTTAGTAGTTAGTTAGTTAGTTAGTTAGTTAGTTAGTTAGTAGTTAGTTAGTTAGTTAGTTAGTAGTTAGTTAGTTAGTTAGTTAGTTAGTTAGCTTTATATATTTTGTACTACGCGCGTATGATTGATATTATTTCGCTGAATATTACATGTTGCTTCTTATTTGTTATTTTAAAGAATTTTAGTAAAGTTTTAACGCAGTTTTTAATTTAGAATAGTAATTCCTTTTAATTTATTAACTATTAAATATTAAACTTGTTAATTCTGCAGTTATGTGTTGCTTCAACGAACACTCATTAATTAAACCATGCACGTTACATAATTTTTGTTTTACTTAAAACAAATTGTAAACATGTAAACACATTTTTTGTCATATTTTAACATTTTAATTAACAATTTTCTTAGTAGTACAGACCTAGGGTTAGCTTCGTGTTTGCAAGAACTGCATTCATTTTGAGTAGATATGGAATTTTAAAATACATGACTATATATATTTTACTCCTCTTAACCTCTACTATTTGTACAATGAATACTTCTAGTGAATTTATTTTTATCGAAAACAAAGTGCGTCTCAAAACATTATAAACTGTCAACTGTCACGCAATTTGGGGCTACTTCAAACAGAAATCATGAAGCAAAAAAATTGTTTGAAATTGCAAAAATGTTGAAAAAATAGCTTTACTTAATATTTATGTTTGTCTGTTTGTTAATATGTAGTTTATTATAAGCCAATTAAGAAGATTTGTTGTCGGTTAAATGAGGTGAACGTTTATTTATGAAGCAAAAAACAAAACGAAATCAACTTGAAATATAAATAAATATCAAACAAGAGCCAACATACTGCATCAAATAAACGAACAGTACTAATGTGTTTAAAGCAAGGAGCTTGTAAACGAACTCCAACTGCAGAGATCAGCACAAAGAGTACACAAACATATGTATGACAATTTCAAAAATTTTAGAAGTTATCCCTTTCACTTATTAACCCTCGTGTTGTGTTTTTAGTTCCTTTTTAGCTCCATATGTTGACCACTGCTTTAAAAACTCTACTACTTTAGTACCATATTTTGAATTTAAATATTAAATTATGCCATTTTATTTAAGTGCCTTGCGTACATACACATGAATGAATTACAAACTACTACTTTTTGAAATGTTTTCGCAAAATTTGTTGCAAATTAAATGACACTTGACAATAGTGATTTTCAATTATAATGAAATAATTGAATAAAATTACATTTATTAAATGTTTATACATAAACACATACATACAAACATACATATGTATATAAAGTTGAAGGACTATATTTGCTAGAAGGTTAAAAGTGTTATTGTCATTAAATAAATTTCAGTTAAAATTAATTCAAAAAGGAAAATGCAGTTTTAATAACGAGCCTGAGGGTTCTATTAGGCAGGGAATGAAGGGGAGAAAAACTGATAACGTTGAGAATATAGACTATAGACTACACTAGACTACACTAAAGACTAGACTATATAACTAGACTATAGACTAGACTATAGACTAGACTATGACTAGACTATAGACTGAACTATAGACTAACTTAGACTAGACTATGACTAGACTATAGACTAGACTATAGACTAGACTATAGACTAGATACAGACTAGACTATAGACTAACTATAGACTAGACTATAGACTAGACTAATAGACTAAAATATAGACTAGACTATAGACTAGACTATAGACTAGACTATAGACTAGACTATAGACTAGACTATAGACTAGACTATAGACTAGACTATAGACTAGACTATAGACTAGACTATAGACTAGACTATAGACTAGACTATAGACTAACGATAGACTAGACTAGACTAGACTATAGACTAGACTATAGACTAGACTATAGACTAGACTATAGACTAGACTATAGACTAGACTATAGACTAGACTATAGACTAGACTATAGACTAGACTATAGACTAGACTATAGACTAGACTATAGACTAGACTATAGACTAGACTATAGACTAGACTATAGACTAGACTATAGACTAGACTATAGACTAGACTATAGACTAGACTATAGACTAGACTATAGACTAGACTATAGACTAGACTATAGACTAGACTATAGACTAGACTATAGACAAGACTATAGAATAGACTATAGACTAGACTATAGACTAGACTATAGACTAGACTATAGACTAGACTATAGACTAGACTATAGACTAGACTATAGACTAGACTATAGACTAGACTATAGACTAGACTATAGACTAGACTATAGACTAGACTATAGACTAGACTATAGACTAGACTATAGACTAGAATATAGACTAGACTATAGACTAGACTATAGACTATACTATAGACTAGACAATAGACTAGACTATAGACTAGACTATAGACTAGACTATAGACTAGACTATAGATAGACTAGACTATAGACTAGACTATAGACTAGACTATAGACTAGACTATAGACAGACTAGACTAACTAGGCTATAGACTATACTATAGACTATACTATAGACTAGACTATAGACAGACTAGGCTATAGACTGGACTACAGACTGGACTACAGACTAGACAATAGACTATACTACAGACTAGACTATAATCTATAATATGTACTAGATTATAGACTAGTTTCTGCCACAGACCTACTCGAATATCTCTTGCTCTGGTAGTAATTCTTTTATACCCTACACCACTATAGTGGGGAGGGTATTATTGCGTTTGTGCTGATGTTTGTAACACCCAAAAATATTGGTCCCACCTTATCCACCTTAAAGTATACCAATCGGCTCAGAATCACTTCCTGATTCGATTGAGCTATGTCCGTCCGTCCGTCTGCCTGTCTGTCTGTCTCTGTGTCCATGTAAATCTTGTACGCACTCTACAGGTCGCAATTTTTGAGTTAATTTGATGAAATTTGGAACATGCACTTCTCTTAGTCCAAGGAACGCTATTGAAAATGGTTCAAATCGGACCATTATTTCATCTAGCCCCCATACAACCGCACGCAATGACTTGAATGTCCACAACTCACTTATAAACACTAGTAATACGATGAAATTTGGCACAAATGAGTTTTATATAAACATAATTCCCAACAATAAATTTTATAGGGATCGGCCCAAGTTTTGCTCTAGCCCCCATATAACCGGACCTTCCGATTTGAGCTTTAAGCTCATAACTTTGTCAAATATACAACTATCTCTCCAAAAATCGGCACAACTTAGTTTGATATAATTATAAATAACACTGTCGATTTATATAATGATCGAGCATTATTTGACCTTATCCCCCATACAAAATCCCCTTCCAAAAATGACTTGAATATCCTTAATTCGCTTATAAATACTAGTACCACGATGAAATTTGCCACAAATAGATTTTATATAAACATAAATGTCGACATTAAATTTTATAAGGATCGGACCAATTTTTGCCCTAGCCCCCATACAAGGGCCTACCGATTTGGGCCTTTTAGCTCATAACTACGACAAATATCTTCCCAAAAATTGGCACAACTAAGTTTGATATAAATATAAATAACACTGTCAATTTTCGCCATGATCGGAAATAAAAAGTAGCCTATTGCCAGACATACAGGAAAATTTTAAGAAAATCGGTTTAGCCGTTTAGTAGTCTATAACTTTCCAACATACAAACACACAAACATATAAACAAACACACATTAATTTTTATATATGTATATAGATAATTCCCGATAATACATTTTATAAGAATCGGCTCAATTTCTGCCCTAGCCCCCATACATCCGGACCTTCCGATTTCGGCCGTTTATATTTTAACTACGTCTAATATATTACTATCTATCCAAAAGTCGGCACAATGTGCTGATGTTTGTAACACTCAAAAATATTTGTCCTTAAGTATACCAGTCGGTTCAGAATCACTTTCTACTTCGATTAAGCTATGTCGTCTTTGTGACCGTGTAAACCTTATGTGCACGCAATAGATCGTAATATAATTTGTAAAAATGGGTCACATACTACTCTCACATTTAATTTTCGCAATTGGTGTAGGTTATCATATGGTCGGCCACGCCCGACTATAATTTCTTACTTGTTTTAATTTGATGTATTTTTTCCGGTTTTTTAACTAGTTTAATCTATAATTTCTAAGCAAATTACTAATTTTCATTAGAAGCACTTAAAAATGTTCGCTTAAAACTATCGAATTATCCCCTAAAGTAATTACAAAGTCATTAGATTTTATAAGTATAAGCACCTGCAGAACTCTGAAAAAAAAAACACTAGAACCAAACAATTTCTAATTACTAAACAAAATTCTCATTACAAGCAAAACTACTTAAATGCATGCAATCTAATTAAACATCGTTAAAAATTGAACAGATAATTAGAAGAAAAAATCAACAACAACAACAACATATAAGTGGTAACATAGACACGCTAATAAAAAAATGTTTCTAACAAAAAAAAACATCTAACAAAATAATGTTATAAGCAAACAACAAGAAACCAATTCCCCCCTTTTTCAAACAGATTTTTCATATTATAAAAAATTACCAATAAAACCCTTAAGGCATGTTATTAAAATTAACATGGGTTCACAGAAAAAAAGATAAATAAAATAAGGAAGGCGTCAACAACCACTAAGCAGAAAACGTTTAGAGTGAAAAAAAATATATATATAAAAACAAATTTCAAAGCTGTCAAATATTTAAATACTTACATGCACATACTCTAACGAAAGCTGGTCTTTTGTAAAAGACGCAGTAAAAAATTTGCTAAACAAAATTAATGAAAATATAAATTGATTGAAAAAATCTAAACCAAAAAAAAAAAAAACAAGTAAGAAATTATAGTCGGGCGTGGCCGACCATAAGATACCCTACACCAATTGCGAATATTAAATGTGATTAATTTCAATAATTAAGCATTTCTGTTAATCTTATATAGGTTCCAAATAATGTCTGTTCATGTACGGTTGTATGCTGACTAGGTGAAATAAAAGACCGATTTCAATCATTTTCAACAGTCTTCGTCATTGGATCCAGAGAATAGTATGTGTCTCATTTTAACAAATTATATTCAAAATTGTGATCTGTTGCGTGCACACATGGTTTACACGGTCACAAAGACGGACATAGCTTAATAAGGACAAATATTTTTGAGTGTTACAAACATCACCACATTGTGCCGACTTTTGGATAGATAGTAGTTAAAAGATAAAAGGACGTAATCGGAAGGTCCGGATGTATGGGGGCTAGGGTAGAAATTGAGCCGATCCTTATAAAATGTATTGTTCTGAATTATCTATATACATATATAAAAATGAATGTGTGTTGGTTTGTATGTTTGTGTGTTTATATGTTTTCTTCAAATTTTCACAGCGTATTCCTGTGTATCTGGCAATAGGCTACTTTTTATATCCGATCATGGCGAAAAATGACAGTGTTATTTATAATTATATCAAACTTAGGTGTGCCAATTTTTGGGAATATTTGTCGTAGTTATGAGCTAAAAGGCCCAAATCGGTAGGTCCGGTTGTATGGGGGCTAGAGCAAAAATTGGTCCGATCCTTATAAAATTTAATGTCGACATCTATGTTTATATAAAATCTATTTGTGGCAAATTTCATCGTGATACTAGTGTTTATAAGTGAATTGTGGACATTAAAGTAATTTTCTGAAGGGGATTTTGTATGGGGGATAGGGTCAAATAATGTCGGATCATTATAAAAATCGACAGTGTTATTTATAATTATATCAAACTTGGTTGTGCAGATTTTTGGAGAGATAGTAGTATATTTGCAAAGTTATGAGCTAAAAGGCCCAAATCGGAAGCTCCGGTTATATGGGGGCTAGGGCAAAACTTAGGCCGATCCCTATAAAATTTATTTTTGGGTATTATTTCAATACAAAACTCATTTGTTCCAAATTTCATCGACATACTAGTGTTTATAAGTGAATTGTGGACATTCAAGTCATTTTCTGTGGGGGACTTTGTATGGGGGCTAGGGTCAAATAATGCCCGATCTTTACGAAAATCACTAGACTTATAAAAACATATATAAAACTAAATTTTTCCAATTTTTGTAGAGATAGTAGATCATTTAACATAATTATGAGGTCAAAAGCCCTATTCGGGGGGTCCGGTTGTATGGGGGCTAGGTGATATAATGGACCGATTTCAACCATTTTCAATAGCGTTCGTCGACCAAGAGAAGTGCACGTTCCAAATTTCATCAAATTATCTCAAAAATTGCGAACTGTAGAGTGCGCACAAGGTTTACATGGACACACAGACAGACGGACGGACGGACAGACGGACATAGCTTAATCGACTCAGGAAGTGATTCTGAGCCGATTGGTATACTTTAAGGTGGGTGTTACAAACATCAGCACAAACGCATAATACCCTCCCCACTATAGTGGTGTAGGGTATAAAAATACGTCCAACACATACACAAATTTGTTTATGTAAAAAATCTGCACCATGAAATACGATTACAAATTGGCTCTTTATAGGGGGTCTGTTGGTGCTCGCTAAACAGACACTTTTTAGAAAAAAAAAAAGTGTCAAAAACAAACACACACTCACATATACAGACAAACTTATTGATAAATTATTTACATACATGTGATAAGCATGTGTTTAGCCCAAAGACTATTGAATGGAAAGACGGACAGACAAACTGGCAGCCAGACCCAAATAAGTTTTTGGTACACAAATTATTTAGAGTTTTAACACCAGACAACTCAAAGCAAAAAAAATAAAACAGCAAAAAAAGCGGAAGAGAAGTTGGAAGACTGCTTAAAGCTGTCAATTGCAAATAAAATGTGAAAATAATTATTTACCAGAAAATTTTACGAAACAAAATCAATATCTGTAGGGGAAAAGCTTTTTAATTAGCTTTATGTAAAATCAGGAAATTATAAAGGATAATGTTTCCTTGATATGAAAATGAGTGTTATTCGTCCACTATTTCATTTAACATCCATAGAAGTGTTCTTCCCGAATTATAGATATAAAATAAGAATCATTATTTATAAAAAAAATGCATATAAATATTTGGATAATGAGTGGACTGACAAAAATGGGCGTGCAACTTGCCCTATAAAGCTAATCTGTAGCAGCGAGAGACGTCAAATGTTGTATGATTAATATAATATTACTGTGAAAGATTAAGGCAGTGGTGAACTGGTAATAGTGAACGTGGCGTGCGACTCTAGGAAACTGTAACAGATCCGTTAAGATTTGTTAGCTAAATTAGTTAGTTAGTTAGTTAGTTAGTTAGTTAGTTAGTTAGTTAGTTAGTTAGTTAGTTAGTTAGTTAGTTAGTTAGTTAGTTAGTTAGCTAGTTAGTTATTAGTTAGTTTAGTTAGTTAGTTAGTTAGTTAGTTCGTTAGTTAGTTCGTTCAGTTCGTTTCGTTCGTTCGTTTCAGTTAGTTCGTTAGTTAGTTCGTTAGTTCGTTCGTTAGTTCGTTTCGTTCGTTCGTTCGTTCGTTAGTTCGTTCGTTCGTTCGTTCGTTCGTTCGTTCGTTCGTTAGTTCGTTCGTTCGTTCGTTCGTTAGTTCGTTCGTTCGTTCGTTCGTTCTTCGTTCGTTCGTTCGTTCGTTTCGTTCGTTCTTCGTTTCGTTCGTTCGTTCGTTCGTTCGTTCGTTCGTTCGTTCGTTCGTTCGTTCGTTCGTTCGTTCGTTCGTTCGTTCGTTCGTTCGTTCGTTCGTTCGTTAGTTCGTTCGTTCGTTCGTTCGTTCGTTCGATTCGTTTCGTTCGTTCGTTATTTCGTTCGTTCGTTCGTTCGTTCGTTCGTTCGTTCGTTCGTTCGTTCGTTCGTTCGTTCGTTCGTTCGTTCGTTCGTTCGTTCGTTCGTTAGTTCGTTCGTTCGTTCGTTCGTTCGTTCGTTCGTTCGTTTCGTTCGTTCGTTCGTTCGTTCGTTCGTTCGTTCGTTGTTCGTTCGTTCGTTCGTTCGTTCGTTCGTTCGTTCGTTCGTTCGTTTCGTTCGTTTCGTTCGTTCGTTCGTTCGTTCGTTCGTTCGTCTTTCGTTCGTTAGTTCGTTCGTTCGTTCGTTCGTTCGTTCGTTCGTCGTTGTTCGTTCGTTCGTTCGTTCGTTCGTTTCGTTCGTTTTCGTTCGTTCGTTCGTTTCGTTCGTTCGTTCGTCGTTCGTTCGTTCGTTCGTTCGTTCGTTCGTTCGTTCGTTCGTTCGTTTTCGTTCGTTCGTTCGTTCGTTCGTTCGTTCGTTCGTTCGTTCGTTCGTTCGTTCGTTCGTTCGTTCGTTTCGTTCGTTCGTTCGTTCGTGTTCGTTCGTTCGTTCGTTCGTTCTTTCGTTTCGTTCGTTCGTTCGTTCGTTCGTTCGTTCGTTCTTTCGTTCGTTCGTTCGTCGTTCGTTCGTTCTTCGTTTCGTTCGTTCGTTCGTTTCGTTCGTTCGTTCGTTCGTCGTTCGTTTCTTTCGTTCGTTCGTTTCGTTCGTTCGTTCGTTCGTTCGTTCGTTCGTTCGTTCGTTCGTTCTTCGTTCGTCGTTCGTTCGTTCGTTCGTTCGTTCGTTTCGTTCGTTCGTTCGTTCGTTTCGTTCGTTCGTTCGTTCGTTCGTTCGTTCGTTCGTTCGTTCGTTCGTTCGTTCGTTCGTTCGTTCGTTCGTTCGTTCGTTCGTTCGTTCGTTCGTTCGTTCGTTCTTTCGTTCGTTCGTTCGTTCGTTCGTTCGTTTGCCCGGCGCTGTCTCTCCCTCCCTCCGCCGCCCTCCCCCGGCTCTCTCGGGCCTGTTGTGCGCTCCTTCCCCGTGCCTTAGGTGGGAATCGAACCCACCACCTCCGGTCTACCAGACTAGAACACTAACCACTAACCTACCGGAGGCCAGGTTAGTTAGTTAGTTAGTTAGTTAGTTAGTTCGTTCGTTAGTTTAGTTAGTTAGTTCGTTCGTTATTTAGTTCGTTAGTTAGTTCGTTTCGTTTTTTAGTTAGTTAGTTCGTTCGTTCGTTCGTTCGTTCGTTCGTCTTTAGTTCGTTCGTTCGTTCGTTCGTTCGTTCGTTTTTTCGTTCGTTAGTTCGTTCTTTTTTTCGTTCGTTCGTTCGTTCGTTGTTTTCGTTCGTTCGTTCGTTCGTTCGTTCGTTCGTTCGTTAGTTCTTTCGTTCGTTCGTTCGTTTTCGTTCTTTTCGTTCGTTCTTTCGTTCTTCGTTCGTTCTTCGTTCTTCGTTCGTTCGTTCGTTTTTTCGTTTTCGTTCGTTCGGTTCGTTCGTTCTTCGTTCGTTCTTCGTTTTTCGTTCGTTCGTTTCGTTTTCGTTCGTTCGTTATTTTCTTCAGTTTCGTTCTCTTTTTGTTTCGTTCGTTTTCGTTCGTTTTCGTTCGTTTCGTTCGTTCGTTCGTTCGTTCGTTCGTTCGTTCGTTCGTTCGTTCGTTCGTTCGTTCGTTCTTCGTTCGTTCGTTGTTCGTTCGTTCGTTCGTTCGTTCGTTCGTTCGTTCGTTCGTTCGTTCGTTCGTTCGTTTCGTTCGTTCGTTCGTTCGTTCGTTCGTTCGTTCGTTTCGTTCGTTCGTTCGTTCGTCGTTGTTCGTTCGTTCGTTAGTTCGTTTGCTAGGCTGTCTCTCCTCCCTCCGCCGCCCTCCCCCTCGGCCTCTCTCGGGCCTGTTGTGCGCTCCTTACCCAGTGCCTTCGTGGGCGAACCCCCACCTCCGGTCTACCAGACTAGAACCTAACCACTAACCTACCGAGGCCAGGTTAGTTAGTTAGTTAGTTAGTTAGTTAGTTAGTTAGTTAGTTAGTTAGTTAGTTTCGTTAGTTAGTTAGTTCGTTCTTAGTTAGTTCGTTCGTTCGTTAGTTAGTTGTTAGTTGTTAGTTCGTTAGTTCGTTCGTTTTCGTTCGTTTCGTTCGTTCGTTCGTTCTTCGTTCTTCGTTCGTTTCGTTCGTTCGTTCGTTCGTTCGTTCGTTCGTTCGTTCGTTCTTAGTTTCGTTCGTTCGTTCGTTGTTCGTTCGTTCGTTCGTTTAGTTTCGTTCGTTCGTTCGTTCGTTTCGTTTTCGTTCGTTCGTTGTTCGTTCGTTCGTTCGTTCGTTCGTTCGTTCGTTTCGTTCGTTTCGTTTTTTTTCGTTCGTTCGTTCGTTAGTTCGTTCTTCGTTCGTTCGTTCGTTCGTTCGTTCGTTTCGTTCGTTCGTTCTTCGTTCGTTCGTTCGTTCGTTCGTTCGTTCGTTTCGTTCGTTCGTTCGTTCGTTCGTTCGTTCGTTCTTCGTTCGTTCGTTCTTTCGTTCGTTCCGTTGTTCGTTCGTTTCGTTCGTTCGTTCGTTTTCGTTCGTTCGTTCGTTCGTTCGTTCGTTCGTTTCGTTCGTTCGTTCGTTCGTTCGTTCGTTCGTTCTCGTTTCGTTCGTTCGTTCGTTCGTTCGTTCGTTCGTTCGTCGTTCGTTTCGTTCGTTCGTTCGTTCTTCGTTCGTTCGTTCGTTCGTTCGTTCGTTCGTTCGTTCGTTCGTTCGTTCGTTCGTTCGTTTTCGTTCGTCTCGTTCGTTCGTTCGTTCGTTCGTTTCGTTCGTTCGTTCGTTCGTTCGTTCGTTTCGTTCGTTCGTTCGTTTTCGTTCGTTTCGTTCGTTTCGTTCGTTTCGTTCGTTCGTTCGTTCGTTCGTTCGTTCGTTCGTTCGTTCGTTCGTTCGTTCGTTCGTTCGTTTCGTTCGTTCGTCGTTCGTTTCGTTCGTTCGTTCGTTCGTTCGTTCGTTCTTCGTTCGTTCTTTCGTTCGTTCGTTCGTTCGTTCGTTCGTTCGTTCGTTCGTTCGTTCGTTCGTTCGTTCGTCGTTCGTTCGTTCGTTCGTTTCGTTCGTTCGTTCGTTCGTTTCGTTCGTTCGTTCGTTGCGTTCGTTCGTTCGTTCGTTCGTTCGTTCGTTCGTTCTTTTTCGTTCGCTTCGTTCGTTCGTTCTTCGTTCGTTCGTTCGTTCGTTCGTTCGTTCGTTCGTTCGTTCGTTCGTTCGTTCTTCGTTCGTTCGTTCGTTCGTTCGTTCGTTCGTTCGTTCTTCGTTCGTTTCGTTTCGTTTAGTTATTTGTTGTTGTTAGTAGTTAGTTAGTTAGTTAGTTAGTTATTAGGTAGTTAGTTAGTTTTAATTAATTTTTCCGATAGTGGCGGTTTGTATTTCTTCTGATCTGATGAGATTATAGTTTTTAATTTACTGATGCTATAAAGTTTACTAATAAAACATTTCATTTTTATAGCTTGAAGGCTGATTCATAATTCCATTTCCATTTTGGAAACATCCACAAATGTTTGTCTATTTGTACATACATACATTTGACAGTAAATCGTGTTTTCCCTGAAAATTAACTTTTACCTGTCTATTCAATTAACAACTTATTTCTCATTAGCATAAGCTTTTAATGGCAAAAACACACAAAACATGTATTTACAATCTGTTTTTCATAATTAACGACTACAGATATTACACACAAATATTATACATTCGTAAAAATTACATAATAAGATTAATTATAATGGTAAGGTCTCTAACCAAACCAAATTTTAAAAACGTTTTTAAGAACTAAATAACATTATCTCAGAATAATTGCAATTATCAACTACAACTATTATTTCTTTAAGTGTAATCACATATGTATCTAATAACATATGCATGTATCTTTCTATCTATCAGGTTATTTATTTTTTGTGCAAAAATTTCACCAACCCCACAAAAATTTTTCACTTTGCAAACAAACACATTTAAGCCTTTACAATAAACATTTGGAGCGCCATAATAGTTTGCATTTTAAGTAAATTCATAAATATTTATTATTAACTAGATGTTTGCTTTTAAATATACTAAAATAACAACCACAAATTTGCGCTTTAAAAACAGAAGCTAGGTACTAATAGTTATTGGCAGACCGATTTGAAGTTCAGTTATTTTCAGTACTTAATTTGTTCAATCCTACTGTATATGGAACAAAACCTACATACAACTACATACTACGCATACAAGTGTTAAAATTATGCTAAAAATATGTTTTAACAACTAATTAGCATCAATTATAATTTTTGTGCATATGTTAGTGAAACACATACACACATACATAAATATAAATACAATTTATAGATGAACATTAGGTATTATACATATGTGTATGTATGTATATTAGGGAGGTCCAAACTAACTAACTAACTAACTAACTAACTAACTAACTAACTAACTAACTACTAACTAACTAACTAACTAACTAACTAACTAACTAACTAACTAACTAACTAACTAACTAACTAACTAACTAACTAACTACTAACTAACTAACTAACTAACTAACTAACTAACTAACTAACTACTAACTAACTAACTAACTAACTACTAACTAACTACTAACTAACTAACTAACTAACTAACTAACTAACTAACTACTAACTAACTAACTAACTAACTAACTAACTAACTAACTAACTAACTAACTAACTAACTAACTACTAACTAACTAACTAACTAACTAACTAACTAACTACTAACTAACTAACTAACTAACTAACTAACTAACTAACTAACTAACTAACTAACTAACTAACTAACTAACTAACTAACTAACTAACTAACTAACTAACTAACTAACTAACTAACTAACTAACTAACTAACTAACTAACTAACTAACTAACTAACTAACTAACTAACTAACTAACTAACTAACTAACTAACTAACTAACTAACTAACTAACTAACTAACTAACTAACTAACTAACTAACTAACTAACTAACTAACTAACTAACTAACTAACTAACTAACTAACTAACTAACTAACTAACTAACTAACTAACTAACTAACTAACTAACTAACTAACTAACTAACTAACTAACTAACTAACTAACTAACTAACTAACTACTAACTAACTAACTAACTAACTAACTAACTAACTAACTAACTAACTAACTAACTAACTAACTAACTAACTAACTAACTAACTAACTAACTAACTAACTAACTAACTAACTAACTAACTAACTAACTAACTAACTAACTAACTAACTAACTAACTAACTAACTAACTAACTAACTAACTAACTAACTAACTAACTAACTAACTAACTAACTAACTAACTAACTAACTAACTAACTAACTAACTAACTAACTAACTACTAACTAACTAACTAACTAACTAACTACTAACTAACTAACTAACTAACTAACTAACTAACTAACTAACTACTAACTAACTAACTAACTAACTAACTAACTAACTAACTAACTAACTAACTAACTAACTAACTAACTAACTAACTAACTAACTAACTAACTAACTAACTAACTAACTAACTAACTAACTAACTAACTAACTAACTAACTAACTAACTAACTAACTAACTAACTAACTACTAACTAACTAACTAACTAACTAACTAACTAACTAACTAACTAACTAACTAACTAACTAACTAACTAACTAACTAACTAACTAACTAACTAACTAACTAACTAACTAACTAACTACTAACTAACTAACTAACTAACTAACTAACTAACTAACTAACTAACTAACTAACTAACTAACTAACTAACTAACTAACTAACTACTACTAACTAACTAACTAACTACTACTAACTAACTAACTACTAACTAACTACTAACTAACTAACTACTAACTAACTAACTAACTAACTACTAACTAACTAACTAACTAACTAACTAACTAACTAACTAACTAACTAACTAACTAACTAACTAACTAACTAACTAACTAACTAACTAACTAACTAACTAACTAACTAACTAACTAACTAACTAACTAACTAACAACTAACTAACTGATAAGAGCAAGACGAAAAATCTCCTCATGCGCAAGTCTGAAGTTAGTATGATGGTACGTATTCTGAGTGGACACACAGTATTACGAGCACATCTATGCAAAATTGGACGTGCGGATTCAGACGAATGTAGAGCATGTGGAGATCACATTGAAACTCTGGTACACTTTCTTTGCCACTGCCAGGCATTCGTCGAAGTTAGATTCAAGTATCTTGGAGGTGATGTTATTCCAGAAATAACATTCCTGACTTACACTGATTGGAAGATTCTTAGGAATAACGTTCAGGAAACTGAGTTTCTGAACACTGGCAAATAATTCATTAAGTTCCTTTTTTTCATGATAAGGAGCGCCCAACAGGTCCGATAGTGGCCTAGATGTATTTCTTCGGAACCTAAAATAACCTAACCTAACCTAACCTAACCTAACCTAACCTTACTAACTAACTCACTTATACACCAAACTATGGACTGCTCTACTCCCCATACTTTAAACTGCTTTATAGTCCAGACTATAACCCACTCTATGGATTACTTTATAGTCTAGTCTAGTCATTATATAGTTCATAATATTGAATACTCTATCGTTCATACCAGAGACTACTCTATAATCCAGATTATAGATCTTTGTGTTGTGCTGATAGTTATAGCTATTCAATATTCTAGATATAAGATTTCTCTATAGTTCTGGCAGTAGGCTACTCTTTAGTCTAGAATATAGAGTATTCTATAAACCAAACATAGGCCTCTCTGTAGTATACATAGACTTATGTATATTCCTTGCTATAGACCACTCTACAGAACAATCCAACAAAATGCATAACGATATACTTATAATTCCATATACTTTTAATTGAATTATGTAGTTTCTTTCAAACTACGAACCTTTTAAACGAAGATTTTTAACCCCAGATGGTGGATACTTTCGGTAGCTTGTTTGTTCTCAATGGAAAGGGGCTCACCCTAATATACACACATATACATATATTTCTTTAAAGTGCACTATTATAAAGTATTATTATTTTTTTTTAGTTTTATATTTTAAAATAAGGCTAAAATGGGGAGTGTATAATGTTTTGGGTTCTTTAAAAATAATTGTCATTGTACATATTTTTTTGTTTTTATTTACTAATTAAATGCTGATTTTACTGAATATTTGTTTAAATAATGCAATAATAATTATAACAGATTTAAAATAACTTAATTTAGACTAAATTAGATTATTACATTTTTCATTTACATATGACCTACATACATATAAAAATTTCATTTAATAAAATAAAACTGTAAAGTATTTCAAAATATGTATATTACAGGCTTTTTATATAAGTAGTCATAGGTATGTTAATTAAACTATTATAATATTTCAATAATTATGTAAAACAATAAGTAATGAAAAGTAAAAACTAGCCAACTAACATATTTTAACAAGCATGTGTTAAGCTTAACGAACGATTTTCTTGTGAAGTTAAAGGTCATTATCATCGTTATCTTAGATTCGTATAAATATGTAAGTTAAATGGTTTAAAACTTTAATCATTGCTATGCAATTATGTAAACACAAAAGCACCTGCCTGTTATTAATAGAACTTTGATAATTTGCTATTAAATTAATTAATAAATTTTATTTTTTTTTCTATTTATTACAGGTAAACACAAAAGGAATTTATAATTTATGAATTTGATTAATATTGTAAGTACATAAACAAAATAAAATCGATTTATTTACTCAAAACAATCCATAGAGAGAAAAGTTTGTGACAAAGAACTAGTTATAAAACTAGTTACATAGGCAACAAGCTAGACAAGACACTTTTTAAGAGTTCTCTCTGTAGAAAGTCCACTAGAATGGCTCTTAGGCAATGATATCATGCTCACTTTCAAACCGAAGATAAACCGGAATATTTAATATCGCTCTAACCTGCTCTAAGCACTGCCTGAGAAAATATGTATATAGAAAAGAGAGTTGTATTACAAAGGCTCTTAGCAATTAATTAAATATACACATTTTAGGTTTATTTCCTTCTCAAATTCAAAGGTTAATAGCATTCGCCAACAAATTATATACAATGCGGTTTACAATTTGGAACTATTTTACAATTTTGAAGTAAAAATTATTTTCATTGAATAAACAAGTATTTAAATTAATTTATTTTCAAAAACACCAAATCGTGTTTAACATATTAACACAATAATTTACACAATTTAAAATTTTTTTTTTTTGATTTGCACTTAAAACACAAAATGCAAATGCAGTTTATAATAATGCAATATTTTATAGGTAACAGAAATATGTATGTACATTCTTTGGCTTTGACAAATCTTAAATTACCACCTTCAAAACATGTAAATAATAAATTATGGTCGGCTACAATAAGCCTAAGGACACCCTATACACGCTTTGTATAAAATTAAACTAGATTCGACCATTGGATATATTCTATAATTTAAATTATTGATTTTAAAGTACTAAACTAATTTTCAGCTAGACTAGTCTATCTATACTAGCTGAAAATAAGAAAATAGAATAGACCATAGATTTGACTATAGACTAGAATATAGACTAGACTATATACTTGACTATAGACTAGACTAGACTATAGACTAAACTATAGAATAGGCTATACACTAGACTACAGACTAGACTCTAGACTGAACTATAGGCTAGACCATACGCTAGACTATATAGACTAGACAATAGGCTAAACTATAGACTATAGACTAAACTATAGACTATAGACTAGACTATAGACTAGATTATAGACTAGACTATAGACTATAGACTAGATTATAGACTAGACTATAGACTAGACTATAGACTAGACTATAGACTAGACTATAGACTAGACTATAGACAAGACTATAGACTAGACTATAGACTAGACTATAGACTAGACTATAGACTAGACTATAGACTAGACTATAGACTAGACTATAGACTAGACTATAGACTAGACTATAGACTAGACTATAGACTAGACTATTGACTAGACTATAGACTAGACTATAGATTAGACTATAGACTAGACTATATAGACTATAGACTAGACTATAGACTAGACTATAGACTAGACTATAGACTAGACTATAGACTAGACTATAGACTAGACTATAGACTAGACTATAGACTAGACTATAGACTAGACTATAGACTAGACTATAGACTAGACTATAGACTAGACTATAGACTAGACTATAGACCAGACTATAGACTAGACTATAGACTAGACTATAGACTAGACTATAGACTAGACTATAGACTAGACTATAGACTAGACTATAGACTAGACTATAGACTAGACTATAGACTAGACTATAGACTAGACTATATACTAGACTATAGACTAGACTATAGACTAGACTAGACTATAGACTATAGACTAGACTAGACTATAGACTAGACTAGACTAGACTATAGACTAGACTATAGATTAGACTATAGACTAGACTATAGACTAGACTAGAGACTAGACTAGACTAGACTATAGACTAGACTATAGACTAGACTATAGACTAGACTATAGACTAGACTATAGACTAGACTATAGGCTAGACTATAGACTAGACTATAGACTAGACTATAGACTAGACTATAGACTAGACTATAGACTAGACTATAGACTAGACTATAGACTAGACTATAGGCTAGACTATAGACTAGACTAGACTATACTAGACTATAGACTAGACTATAGACTAGACTATAGACTAGACTATAGACTAGACTATAGACTAGACTATAGACTAGACTATAGACTAGACTATAGACTAGACTATAGACTAGACTATAGACTAGACTATAGACTAGACTATAGACTAGACTATAGACTAGACTATAGACTAGACTATAGACTAGACTATAGACTAGACTATAGACTAGACTATAGACTAGACTATAGACTAGACTATAGACTAGACTATAGACTAGACTATAGACTAGACTATAGACTAGACTATAGACTAGACTATAGACTAGACTATAGACTAGACTATAGACTAGACTATAGACTAGACTATAGACTAGACTATAGACTAGACTATAGACTAGACTATAGACTAGACTATAGACTAGACTATAGACTAGACTATAGACTAGACTATAGACTAGACTATAGACTAGACTATAGACTAGACTATAGACTAGACTATAGACTAGACTATAGACTAGACTATAGACTAGACTATAGACTAGACTATAGACTAGACTATAGACTAGACTATAGACTAGACTATAGACTAGACTATAGACTAGACTATAGACTAGACTATAGACTAGACTATAGACTAGACTATAGACTATACTATAGACTAGACTATAGACTAGACTATAGACTAGACTATAGACTAGACTATAGACTAGACTATAGACTAGACTATAGACTAGACTATAGACTAGACTATAGACTAGACTATAGACTAGACTATAGACTAGACTATAGACTAGACTATACTATAGACTAGACTATAGACTAGACTATAGACTAGACTATAGACTAGACTATAGACTAGACTATAGACTAGACTATAGACTAGACTATAGACTAGACTATAGACTAGACTATAGACTAGACTATAGACTAGACTATAGCCTAGACTATAGACTAGACTATACTATAGACTAGACTATAGACTAGACTATAGACTAGACTATAGACTAGACTATAGACTAGACTATAGACTAGACTATAGACTAGACTATAGACTAAGCTATAGACTAGATTATAGACTAGACTATAGACTAGACTATAGACTAGACTATAGACCAGACTATAGACTAGACTATAGACTAGACTATAGACTAAACTATAGACTAAACTGTAGACTAGACTATAGACTAAACTATAGACTAAACTATAGACTAAACTAAAGACTAAACTAAAGACTAAATTATAGACTAAACTATACACTTAGCTATAGACTAAACTAAAGACTAAACTATAGACTAGACTATAGACTGCTATGTGGGCTATTTATCAAAAGATTAAAAGTTATAAAAATTTTATGTAAATGGATTTGCAATTAATAGTTAAATTAAAAACGTTTCGGTAATAAATTATTATATAATTAATTAGCATTTAATTAAATATTCAAATGAAATGTTTTGGATTTTTGTTTGTTTAGAGAAAACACACAAGAAAAAATATTAATTTTAATTAATAATGGATTTTAATCAATAATGACAAGAAGCTGATTGTAGTTTTCTAGAACTCCTATAAATGTCTTATCTCCATTATATATAATTTATACATAATTTCTTAAACATAAAAAAACTCACGACTATAAATTAACCACCAGTCGACCACTATCTTCTATAAAACCAACAAAACCATCAACCACAACCCACTCTAAAAACCATCTAACGACTTCAAAGAGTTTAAATAAATAAATTACAAGAAAATACCAAAACCAAGAAGTAAACAGAAAATTGTCTCCATACATTCTGCCCGACTAACTGTCTGTATAATTGCATTTAAACACCGTCGACAAACTATAAATTATCATTTAAGAGCAAACACCAAATCACCCTTGGTTTTTCGTATAAGGAAATATCATGTCAATTGTCATTGATTACAAATGTAAATATAATTTTTTACATAAATTACAACATGTTACTCTGCAATGACTGCATGCACTCACAAATGTTGTTGGTATTTAAAACACAAACAAGAATAATACAAACAAGTTAGAGTGCTATATTCGGCTATGCCGAATCTTAAATACCCTCCACCAGCAAGCTACTTTTTATTGAAACCCATCTAACTATCTAATTTTCAGATAACTCGCCAAAATTTTTGTCGAACTAATTTTGATTAGGTCCAGAAAAATTTAGGACGATTTATCTATACACAGAACATACATATGTGGAATTTTATCCGGATATAATAATTTAATAACGAATTAAGTGGTATTAAGTGATTTTCAAAATTTAACCTTATATGGGAGCTAAGACAACTTATGGACTGGTCCGGAAAAAATTCCGTTTAATGATTTATATACAAATATGTCAAATTTTATACCTACATATGTATAAAATGTGCGTTTAAGTAATTTTCAGAAATGGTCCTTATATGGGAGTTGTGACCAAATATGAACCGATCCAGAAAAAATTGTATACCTATGTATAAACTGTGCGTTTCAGTAATTTTCAGAAATGGTCCTTATATGGGAGTTGTGACCAATTATGCACCGATTAGGAAACAATTTCACAGAAAAAGATCAAGTCTAATTTTACTCCAATAGCTTTATTAATCAATGAAATATGTGCGTTTAAGTGCTTTTAGGGGCAATTAAGGGCCTATCCGGAAAAAATTTCGAAGAGTGATTTATGTAAAGACAAAACATATAAGTGTCGAATTTTCTCAAGATAACTTTATTTGACAATAAAATATGTGCGTTTAAGTGATTCTCAGAAGTGGACCTTATATGGGAGCTATGACCAATAATGGACCGATCAGAGAAAAAAGTGGTAAAATGATCTGTATGTACACAAAACTTATTCAAGTCGAATTTTATTCCTATAGCTTTACCCCCTTATTCACAAACAACATTTTTATTTTATATAAGGTTTATAAAACAAAATTTCCATACAAAATCCAATTTGTAAACTGTTTATAAAATAAAAATTTTGTTTCTGAATAAGGGGGCTAGAATTCAATTAAATATATGCGTGTAAGTGATTTTCGGAAGTGGACCTTATATGGGAACTATGAACAATTATGGGCCTATTCGGAAAAAATGTCGCAGAGTGATTCATGTTTGGGCAAAACATGTTTGTGTCGAATTATATCAAGATAGCTTATTTGATAATGAAATATGTGTTTTTAAGTGATTTTCGTAAGTGAGCCTTATATGGGAGTTATGACCAATAATGGACCGATCCCTCAAAAAATTTTGTAAAATGATTTGTACGTATACAAAACATATTCAAGTCGAATTTTATCCCGATAGCTTTAGAATTTAATGAAATATATGCGTTTAAGTGATTTTCGGAAGTGGACCTTATATGGGAGCTATGACCAATTATGGGCCTATCCGGAAAAAAATTTCGTAGAGTGATTCATGTTTAGGCAAAACATAGTTGTGTCGAATTTTATCCCAATTGCTTTACTTGACATTGAAATACGTGCTTTTAAGTGATTTTCGGAAGTGGGGTTATATGGGATCTATGACCAATTATGGACCGATACGTAAAAAATTTTGTAGAAAGATTTGTATGTATACAAAACAGATTTGCGTCGAATTTTATCCCGATAGCTTTATAATTCAATGAAATATATGCGTTTAAGTGATTTTCGGAAGTGGACCTTATATGGGAGCTATGACCAATTATGGGCCTATCTGGAAAAAATTTCGTAGAGTGATTTATATTTAGACTAAACATATTTGTGTCGAATTTTATTAAAATAGCTTTATTTGACAATGAAATATGAGCTTTTAAATGATTTTCGGAAGTGGGCCTTATATGGGAGCTATGACCAATAATGGACCGATCCGCAAAAAATTTGGTAGAATGATTTGTATGTACACAAAACATATCCAGCTCGAATTTTATCATAATATCATTATTCATCAATGAAATATGTGCGTTTAGGTGATTTTCGGAAGTGGACCTTATATGGGAGCTATGACCAATTGTGGACCGACTGAGATCTACGTTGGTAGTATGATTTCTGTTCATATTATATTTGTATGTACAAAATTTCAAGTTGATACCGATATATTTGATTGAGTTATTAACGATAAACTAATTTCCGGGAATATATACCTTTGTATGGGGGCTATGGGAAATATTGGATCAATTGTAAAGATTTTGGGCATAATTGATCACTACCCTAAAAAAATAAAGTGTGACAAAATTCATCGCAATATATTTGGTAGTTTCTGAGAAAACTTCAAAAGAATTAAGAAAAAAACGTAATTTTTTTTCGAGGTAGTCTGAAATTTTTACTCATAGCTTTTTACGTTGTAAACCGATTTTGCTGATTTTCAATACCAAACTGCTTAGGATAATAATAAATATTTTGGGCGAATTTGGTTGATTTCCTTTGCTTAGTTTTAACGTGAGCGTGTTTTACACAGACAGACAGACAGACAGACGGACAGACGGACATAGCTAGATCGACTCAGAATTTCATAAGGACCCAGAATATATATACTTTGTTGGGTCTTAGATGAATATTTCTTGGTGTTACACACGGAACGACAAACTTATATATACCCTCTATCACCACTGATGGTGGTGGAGGGTATAAAAACATTTAATATACAGAAAACAAATAATATACAGGAAACTGCAAGTTGCTAACAACCAACGCTTAAAAAATAAAACGTTACCACCATTTGGTAGCCACAAAACTGACATTTTTGGTAATGGGTAGAAAAACTAAAAAGTCTGAAAATAAATTTAGATATGCAGATCACAATGACAGCAAAGCAATAATACTAGAGAAGTTATAAATATAAAAATAACACAAAAACAAGTTAGAGTGCTATATTCGGCTGAGCCGAATCTTAAATACCCTCCACCAGCAACTTTTGTATTAATAAATTTCTAATTAATAAAATATTTGTAGAAATAAGTTTTCTCATGTCTTAAATAGAAAAATCCCAAGATTTAAACAGCTTAAATCTACTACAATTCCAAGATTTATTGAACATTAGAAACGCCACTTTCATTTAAATTTGTATAGCGCCCTAAGATATGCTTTAGCGATATCTCGTATTTGCATGTATGCATGTGTGTGAAAGATTTAAGGATTTTAAAAATACATACCTATATATAATTTTGTTCTACACAAATTGATAATGCAAATAGTTAAATACGGTTAAAGCGCTTTTAGGGGCAGGACCTAGTATGAGAGATATGACCAAATATAGACCGATCGTGAAAAATTTTTGAAATAACATTAAGTGCTTTTTGCATTACAAAATAGTATTTATGAACAAAAATAGTATTTATTTATATCATTATTTGGTAATGAGTTATGTGCCTTTAAGTGTTTTTCTGAAAGGGACCTTGTATGGGAGCTATGATCAATTATGGATCGATAGGAAAACAATTTCACAGTAATATTTCTCTATATATGAGCAATATTTCTGCCAAACTTTATATGGATATCTTAATTTAGTAATGAGTTATGTGCGTTTAAGTGATTTTCGGGAGGGGAACTTGTATGGGAGCTATGACCAGTTATGGACCGATCGGAAAAAAAATTATCTGTAATATTTCTGTGCATATGAGTAATATTTGTACCATATGGGTATCATAATTAAGTAATGAGTTATGCGCGTTTAAGTGATTTTCGGGAGGGGACCTTGTATGGGAGCTATGACCAATTATGGACCGATCGAAAAAAATTTTCACAGTAATATTTCTGTGCATATGAGTAACACTTGTGCCAAATCTTATATTGATATCTTAATTTAGTAATGAGTTATGCGCGTTTAAGTGATTTTCGGGAGGGGACTTTGTATGGGAGCTATGACCAATTATGGACCGATCGGAAAATAATTTTCAGTAACATTTCTATGCATATGGGCAATACTTATACCAAATTTTATATGGATATCTTAATTTAGTAATGAGTTATGCGCGTTTAAGTGATCTTCGGGAGGGGACCTTGTATGGGAGCTATGACCAATTATGGACCGATCGGAAAATACTTTCACAGTAATATTTCTGTGCATATGAGTAATACTTTTACCAAACCTTATATTGATATCTTAATTTAGTAATGTGTTATGCGCGTTTAAGTGATTTTCGTGAGGGGACCTTGTATGGGAGCTATGACCAATTATGGACCGATCGGAAAAAAATTCAACAGTAATATTTCTATTCATATGGGCAATATTTATAGCAAATTTTATATGGATATCTTAATTTAGTACTGAGTTATGCGCGTTTAAGTGATTTTCGGGAGGGGACCTTGTATGGGAGCTATGACCAATTATCGACAGATCGAAAAAGATTTTCACAGTAATATTTCTGTGCATATGAGTAATACTTGTGCCAAATTTTTTATTGATATATTAATTTAGTAATGAGTTATGCGCGTTTAAGTGATTTTCGGGAGGGGACCTTGTATGGGAGCTATGACCAATTATGGACCGATCGAAAAAAATTTTCACAGTAATATTTCTGTGCATATGAGTAATACTTGTGCCAAATTTTATATTGATATCTTAATTTAGTAATGAGTTATGCGCGTTTAAGTGATTTTCGGGAGGGGACCTTGTATGGGAGCTATGACCAATTATGGACCGATCGGAAAAAAATTTCACAATAATATTTCTATGCATATGGGCAATACTTATACCAAATTTCATATGGATATCTTAATTTAGTAATGAGTTATGCGCGTTTAAGTGATTTTCGGGAGGGGACCTTGTATGGGAGCTATGACCAATTATGGACCGATCCATAAAATTTGTCCTCTGAAAGAATTCTAATGACATAAGATTTTGATTTGTAAAATTTTGTGAAGATATCGACATTGTGGCGGAAGTTATTAACAAAAAACCCATTTTCCGGGAATATGTACTTTTGTATGGGAGGTATATGAAATTGTGGACCGATTCTGGCAATTTTCAGCGGAGATCAAGATCTTGTGCAGAAACGAATATATGGTGATTTCCATGGAATTATCTTGCATAGTTTTCGAGAAAATTACATTCCGAGGTTGTTTTAAATTTTGATTCATAACTTTTCCCGGTGTGAACCGATTTTGCCTATTTGCAATACCAAACAACTTAGGAAAATGAAGAACATTTTGGGTAAATTTGGTTAAGCTCTATTGCTTCGTTTTATCGTGAGCGTGTTTTACACAGACAGACGGACAGACGGACATAGCTAAATCGACTCAGAATTTGATAAGGACCCAGAATATATATACTTTGTTGGGTCTCAGATGAATATTTCTTGGTGTTACACACGGAATGACAAAGTTATATATACCCTCTATCACCACTGATGGTGGTGGAGGGTATAATAATATTAAGATAAACAAACTGACAGCAATGAAAATATTTAGGGTTACTAACCTTAGACAATAACACAAGTTGCAGCAACAAAGTCAGCAAATTTAACGACTGTGAGATAAATAAACAAAATATATTTTTAAAACAAGAAAGTGTTAATCATTGTATTGTTATATAGGCTAAAAATATTTAGATAGTTCGATATTGTAAGAGTATGCTTCTTCATTTTTATGGTGCACACTCCTTTTTTCTAAAGTTCAGACAATAGTCATGATTATGGCCTCTATTTTAGTTCAGACTATAGTTAACTATACAGTCCAGTCTATTTTCCAGTCTATAATCCTGACTTTAGTTCAGACTATAGTACAGAACATAAACTAAACTGTAGCCCAGTCTGTACTCTAGTCTGTACTATAGACCAGACTATAGTCTGGATTTTGACTATAGTCTGGAATGTAGTCTAGACTATAGACGAGACTGTAGTCTGGACTAGAGACTAGACTATAGACGAGACTGTAGTCTGGACTATAGACCAGACTATAGTCTGGACTATAGACTAGACTATAGACTAGACTATAGTCTGGAATATAGACTAGACTATAGTCTGGAGTATAGACTTGACTATAACCTGGACTAGAGTACAGACTGGTTATAGTCAAGTCTATACTCCAGACTATAGTCAAGTCCATACTCCAAACTATAGTCTAGTCTATAGTCCAGACTATAGTCTAGTCTATAGTCCAGACTATAGTCAAGTCTATAGTCCAGACTATAGTCTAGTCTATAGTCCAGACTATAGTCTAGTCTATAGTCCAGACCATAGTCTAGTCTATAGTCCAGACTATAGTCTAGTCCATAGTCCAGACTATAGTCTAGTCTATAGTCCGAACTATAGTCTAGTCTATAGTCCAGACTATAGTCTAGTCTATAGTCCAGACTATAGTCTAGTCTATAGTCCAGACTATAGTCTAGTCTATAGTCCAGATAATAGTCTAGTCTATAGTTCAAAGTATAGTCCAGACTATAGTTCAGACTATACTCTAGTCCATAGTCCAGTCTATAGTCTAGTCCATAGTCCAGACTATAGTCTAGTCTATAGGCCAGACTATATTCTAAACTATAGACCAGACTATAGTCTAATCTATAGTCCAGACTGTAGTCTAGTCTATAGTCCAGACTAAAGTCTAGTCTATAGTACTGAATATACTCATTCTATGGTCTAAATTGTAGTCTAACCTTTAGTGTATTCTATAGTCTAGACTATAGTCCATTCTATAGACTATTATATAGTCCATTATATAATCTAGACTATAGTCCATTCTATAGACTATTATATAGTCCATTATATAGTCTAGATTATAGTCCATTCTATAGTATATTATATAGTCTATTCTGTAGTATAGACTATAATCTATTCTGTATTCTAGACTATAGTCTAGTCTGTAGTCTAGACTATAGTCTATTCTGTAGTCTAGACTATATCCTATTTTGTGGTCTAGACCATAGTTTATTCTATAGTCTAGACTATAGTCTATTCTATAGTCCAGACTATAGTCTATTATACTATTATATTGTCCATTATATAATCTAGACTGTTGTCCATTTTATAGACTATAATATAGTCCATTGTATAGTCTATTATATAGTATATTCTGTAGTCTAGACTATATTATATTCTATAGTCTAGACTATAATCTATTTTATAGTCTAGAATATAGTCTATTCTATGGTCTAGGCTATAGTCTATACTATAATCGATTCTATAGTATAATCTGTAGTCCATTCTTCAGTCTATTCTATAGTATATACTATATTCTATTCTATAGTCTAGACTATAGTTTATTCTACGGTCTAGACTATAGTTTATTCTATAGTCTAGACTATAGTCTATTCTATAGTCTAGACTATAGTCTATTCTATAGTCTAGACTATAGTTTATTCTATGGTATAGACTATAGTTTATTCTATAGTCTAGACTATAGTTTATTCTATAGTATAGACTATTGTTTATTCTATAGTCTAGACTATAGTTTATTCTATAGTCTAGACTATGGTTTATTCCATAGTCTAGACTATAGTTTATTCCATAGTCTAGACCATATTATATGCTATAGCCTAGACTATAGTCTATTCTATAGTTTAGAATATAATATATTCTTTATTATAGACTATAGTCTATTCTATAGTTTAGACTATAATCTTTTCTAGTCTATTCTATTCTATAGTCTAGCCTATTCTATAATCTAGACTATAGTCTTTTCTATGGTCTGGACTATAGTCTATTCTATGGTCTAGACTGTAGTATATTCTATAGTCTAGACTATATTCTATTCTATAGTCTATTCTATATTATATTCTATAGTCCATTCTATATTCTATTATATAGTCTAGACTATAGTCTAGACTATAGTCTAGACTATAGTACATACTATAGTCTATACTATAGTCTATTCTATAGTATATACTATAGTCTATACTATAGTACATACTATAGTCTATACTATAGTCTATTCTATAGTATATACTATATTCTATACTATAGTCTATTCTATAGTATATACTATAGTCTATTCTATAGTATATACTATAGTCTATTCTATAGTATATACTATAGTCTATTCTATAGTATATACTATAGTCTATTCTATAGTCTATACTATAGTCTATTCTATAGTCTATACTATAGTATAGACTATAGTCTAGACTATAGTCTATACTATATAGTCTATAGTATATAGTCTAGACTATAGTCTATACTATAGTCTAGACTATAGTCTAGACTATAGTCTATACTATAGTCTATTCTATAGTATATACTATAGTCTATACTATAGTACATACTATAGTCTATACTATAGTCTATTCTATAGTATATACTATAGTCTATACTATAGTACATACTATAGTCTATACTATAGTCTATTCTATAGTATAAACTATATTCTATACTATAGTCTATTCTATAGTATATACTATAGTCTATTCTATAGTATATACTATAGTCTATTCTATAGTATATACTATAGTCTATTCTATAGTATATACTATAGTCTATTCTATGGTCTATACTATAGTGTATTCTATAGTCTAGACTATAGTATATTCTGTAGTCTAGACTATAGTCTGTTCTATAGTCTAGTCTATTCTATAGTATGGACTATAATTTATTCCATAGTTTATTCGATAGTCTAGGCTATAGTTTATTCTATATTCTAGACTATAGTTTATTTAATAGTCTAGACCTATAGTCCAGACTATAGTAAGTTCTATAGTCTAGACTATATTAAATTCTATAGTCTAGACTGTAGTCCATTCTATAATCCAGACTAAACACTAATCTTTAGTTCAGACATTAGTTAGAGCATAGTCCATTCCAAACTATTGTGTATTTTATGATCTATTTTATTTTCCAGACTATTGTCTGTGATATAACTATACCTTTCAACACAACTGCTACTTTAGTTCACCTTTAAAAAAAGCGCACATAATTTTCAACTTATAGCTATTTAAAAAAACATAAAACGAAATTATTTACAACCTCTCTCCTCCTCATCCTTTCCAAAAAGAAAAACAACAACAGTATTATTTTATTCACCATAATGTTCTTTTAAACTTTGTTGGTATAATATGTAAATTATTACTTCAACAACATTATAATTTTTCTATTGTTAATTTTTATCTATATACTTTATACTTTATGTCCGAGCAACAAAAAGGAAAGAAGAAACTAAAAAAAAAATCTCTGCACAAATTATTACACAATTACCTTCCATAACAATGGAGTAGAAGAGGCCTCTTCTAGCGGGTTTTTTTTTAACATCCTTCTTACACTTTTGAATTATATTCGGGGTTTTTCTTTGGCGCGCCCAAGTAACTTTCAAGTGTTGACCGACCACTTGTAAGTAATTTTCTTTTAAAGGTTTCTTTTTTAGTGTTTTTACTTGAGATTTTGTTTGTGTAGAATATTACCTTTTTGTGATTTTCCCCTCCTTTTAAATTTGTGTAATAGAATAGCAAATGTTACAGGCAAAGGGAGGATATCACTGGCATAAACAAGGGAAACATTACGAACACCTCCTGTTCATTTATGGTGATTCTAGGTATTTTTTTACTTTAAAACATAAACGCCTAAGCAATGAGCTTAATATAGTTATAATGACCACAGTAGGGAAAACATTAAGAGCAGCATATCCAAAGCATTTACATTTTCTTTAGCATTTGAAAAATCACATCAGTTTCCATATTTCCATACAAACTGTCATCAGTTTCTTACATTTATAAACCTCCTATACATCGCATTCCAACCCACAGTGCAACTGCACATCTGCCATTAAACACCGCTAAACAAATATTTATTGCAAAAGAAAAAAATTCTCCATCAGTTCTAAAAATTGGCACATATCAAAACATTTAAATGCATTTACTAGGAATTTTCAATTAAAAACTGATGCAAAAACAAAACGGAAAAATTAAATGTAGCTTTCTGGCACTTGCCAAGTAACACAAAAAAAGCCATTAGAAATTGTGCAAAAAGTAAATAGTCTAGGCAACATATACACGTGCTGAAAAGGGGAATAAATAAATACTTAGATGATTAAAGCTAAAAGCCGACAACTATAACTGTCAGTCAAAGTCAAAGACCATGTTAGACAGATACATTTCAAACGGAGCAAAAGATTTACATTTTTAAAAGACATTTTATGCATTTAGAATAGAGAAAAAGAAATCATTAAGTAAGGCGGCAGTAGGTGAACTTGAAACGGGATATTATATAATCAAAACTATAATGCGGACTATAAGTACAGACTATAGTCTATTTTATAGTCCATTGCATAGTCCAGACTGTAGTCTATTCTATAGTCCAGACTAAAGTCCAGACCATAGTCTATTCTTTAGTCCAGACTATAGTATATTCTATAGTCCATACTATAGTCTATTCTATAGTCCAGACCATAGTCTATTCTATAGTTCAAACTATAGTCTATTCTATAGTCCAGACTATAGTATATTCTACAGTCCAGACTATAGTCTATTCTGTAGTCCAGACTATAATATATTCTATAGTCCAGACTACAGTCTATTCTATAGTCCAGACTATAGTCTATTCTATAGTCCAGACTATAGTCCATTCTATAGTCCAGACTATAGTCCATTCTATAGTCCAGACTATAGTCTATTCTATAGTCCAGACTATAGTTTATTCTATAGTCTAGACTATAGCCAGTTCTATAGTCTAAACTACAGTCAGTCCTATAGTCTAGACTACAGTCAGTTCTATAGTCCAGAATATAGTCTATTCTATAGTCTTGACAATAGTATGTTCTATAGTCCAGACTTTAGTATATTCTATAGTCCAGAATATATTCTATTCTATAGTCCAGACTATAGTTTATTCTGTAGTGCAGACTAAAGTCTATTCTATAGTCAAGACTATAGTCTATTCTAAAGTTCAGACTATAGTCCAGATTATTGTCTATTCTATAGTTCAGACTATAGTCAGACTATAGTTCAGACTATAGTCCAGACTATAGTTCAGACCATAATCCGGACTATAGTCTATTCTATAGTCTATTATAGAATATAGTCTATTCTATAGTCCACACTAGTCTATTCTATAGTCCAGACTATAGTCTATTCTACAGTCCAGACTATAGTCAGTTCTACAGTTTAGACTAGTGTAAGTCCATACTCCCGTCAGTTCTATAGTACAGACCATAGTCTGTTCTATAGTCCAAACTATAGTCTGTTTATCCAGACTATAATCTGTTCTATAGTCGAGACTATAATCTGTTCTGTAGTCGAGACTATAATCTGTTCTATAGTCCTGACTATAGTGTGTTCTATAGTCTTGACTATAGTATGTTCTATAGTCCAGACTATAGTGTGTTCTATAGTCCAGACTGTTCTATTGTCCAGACTATAGTCTATTCTATTCTCCAGACTGTAGTCTATTCTATAGTCCAGACTATAGTCTATTCTATAGTCCAGTTTATAGTCTATTCTATAGCCCAGCCTATAGCCTATTCTATAGTCTAGACTATAGTCAGTTCTATAGTCTAGACTACAGTCAGTTCTATAGTCCAGAATATAGTCTATTCTATATTCCAGAATATAGTCTATTCTATAGTCCAGACTATAGTCTATTCTATAGTCCAGACTATAGCCTATTATAGTCAGTTCTATAGTTTAGACTAATGTAAGTTCTATAGTCCCATCAGTTCTACAGTCCAGACCATAGTCTGTTCTATAGTCTAAACTATAGTCTGTTCTATAGTCCAGACTATAGTCTGTTCTATAGCCTTGACTATAGTCTGTTCTATAGCCATGACTATAGTCTGTTCTATAGTCTTGACTATAGTATGTTCTATAGTTTTGACTATAGTATGTTCTATAGTCTAGACTATAGTGTGTTCTATAGTCCACACTGTTCTATTGTCCGGACTATAGTCGGTTCTATAGCCTATTCTATAGTCTATTCAGTAGTCTAGTCTATTGTCTATTAAAAGGTATGTTCTATAGTCCAGACTATAGTCTGTTCTGTTGTCCAGACTATAGTCTGTTCTGTTGTCCAGACTATAGTCTGTTCTGTTGTCCAGACTATAGTCTGTTCTGTTGTCCAGACTATAGACTGTTCTATAGTCCAGACTATAGGCTATTCTGTAATCCAGACTATAGTCTGTTCTATAGTCAAACTGTGGTCTATGCTATAGTCCAAGCTATAGTATATTCTATAACCTATTCTATAGTCTGTTCTATTGTCCACACTATAGTCTGTTCTATAGGCCAGACTATAGTCTGGGTCTGTTTTATGGTCTGTTTTATAGTCCAGACTTTAGTCTGTTCTCTACTACAGACTATAATATAGTCTGGACTATAGTCTATTATATAGTCCAGACTATAGCCTATTATAGTCAGTTCTATAGTTTAGACTAATGTAAGTTCTATAGTCCCATCAGTTCTACAGTCCAGACCATAGTCTGTTCTATAGTCTAAACTATAGTCTGTTCTATTATCCAGACTATAATCTGTTCGATAGTCGAGACTATAATCTGTTCTATAGTCCAGACTATAGTCTGTTCTATAGTCCAGACTATAGTCTGTTCTATAGCCTTGATTATAGTCTGTACTATAGTCTTGACTATATTATGTTCTATAGTCTTGACTATAGTATGTTCTATAGTCTACACTATAGTGTGTTCTATAGTCCACACTATTCTATTGTCCAGACTATAGTCCGTTCTATTGTTCAGACTATACTCGGTTCTATAGCTTATTCTATAGTCTATTCAGTAGTCTAGTCTATTGTCTATTATAAGGTATGTTCTATAGTCCAGACTATAGTCTGTTCTGTTGTCCAGACTATAGTCTGTTCTGTTGTCCAGACTATAGTCTGTTCTATAGTCAAACTGTGGTCTATGATATAGTCCAAGCTATAGTATATTCTATAACCCAGACTACAATCTATTCTATAGTCTGTTCTGTTGTCCACACTATAGTCTGTTCTATAGGCCAGACTATAGTCTGGGTTGTTATCCAAATTATGGTCTGTTTTATAGTCCAGACTTTAGTCTATTCTCTACTACAGACTATAATATTTGTATCTTATTCTTAAGCTACTCTAAGTAAACTAATAAATTGTCTCTATAATCTTAACTTCGGTGCTTCCACTGTTTCGGTAAATCTAAAATAGAAAACAATTTAAACTATACATCAGATGTACAGTTTTATTTATTACAAAATAAAATTACTATAAAAATAATAAAATCAGCAAAACAATATATGTATATTTAAAATAAAAACTATTAAATTTAATATGCCCGACATTCTCTAACACATCATCGTCATCAGTACAGCCACCAACACCACTAGCCACCAGCAGCATCATCCATAATCAATGAGACGTCAAAACGGCTGGCTGTGGCATGCGAGCGTGTGTTTTTGGCATTTATTTTTTTTCCCACTAAACCACTAACTATTCCAATTGGGTAAGCCATGAGAGAGCAAGAGGTGATTATAAGTGGAAGGAGGGGTTTTTTGTGAGGAAAAAATCATAGAAATAAATAGTATTGTTTATGCAGTTATTTCAAATATTTACTACGTAGTAAAATAGACAATTTAATATGCAATAGAGGAAAACCCAGCAAAACATTTGTTTGCAAAAAAAAGGTTATTTATGTTTAGCTTAATTTGTCATAAAATTTTTTAACAATATTTCATGGGGTTACAGAAAATTTCATGAAAATTGTATTTTTAATTAAAAACCCCATTATGAACTGACAAAATCGTTGTGCTGCAGTATGTTTAAGTATGTCGGCTCATGCAGCAGCAGCAACAACAAAAAGACCTGAAATTTCAAATAATAATAAATGATAATTGAAAATTACATATTGTAGATTAAATATTTTGATTTCGTTTTGTGCAAACAAATTGATTGAAAATGGTCAATAATTATTTGCTGTTGTTGTTGTTATTGTTTATGAAATTTTTAAATTGTTATGTTCGTTTTTATAATAAATTTATTTATTTACTCAAGTATTTATATAGCGAAGCGTCTGTTTATATAAAATTTATTAATTAAATATTTGTTATTACTACAAAATGTTTCGTTTCTTTTTTTTTTTTTGCTCATTTGTAATTTATTAATAATATTATATTGAATTAATGAAGTGTGCTTATATTTATTGTAATTTTGCGTATCTACTCAGGAAATTACAAATTAATTTTTTATGCATTTTTTCTTACAACAAATTAATAAGATAATGAGAATTTTAATTAAAAAAATTCTTTCTACTAAATATGGTTAATAGTATTATATTTTAAATTATGAAAATCTATCATTATAATAATACTTTTATAATAGATATTAGGATGCAGCAAAATGTTAGGATTTAAAAAAAAAAAAAAAAACAATAATACTCTACTCTTAAGACCAGACTACAGTCTAATCTATAGTCCAGACCATAGTCTACTCGAAAGTTCAGATTATAGTCTACCCTGTAGATTATATTCTACTCTGTAGTCCATAGTCCTTATCGGACTATATTATACACAATTGTCCAAACTATAGTCTATTCAATAGTCCAGACTATAGTCTATTCTATAGTTTAGACTATAGTCTACTCTACAGTCCAGAAAACTGTTCAATGGTTCAGACTAGAGTATAGTCTATAGTATATTCTACAGTCCAGACTATAGTCTACTCTATATTCCAGACTATAGCCTTCTCTATAGTCCAGAGTATAGCATACTCTATAGTCCAGGCTATAATCTACTCTATAGTCGAGACTATAATATACTCCGTTGTCTAGGCTAGAGTCTTTTCCATAGTCTACTATATAGTTTACTCTGTAGTCTTCTTTATAGTCTACTCTAATATATAGTGTACTCTACTCTATAGTCCAGACTAAAATCTACTCTACAGTCCAGTCTATAGCTTACTCTACAGTCCAGACTATAATCTACTCTAAAGTCCCGACTATAATATACTTCATTGTCCAGAGTCTACTCTATAGTCCAGACAATAATCTCTTCTGCACTCTACTCTATAGTAAAAACTATATTCTATAGTCCAGAATATAGCCTACTATATAGTAAAGACTATAGTCTACTCAATAGTCCAGACTATAGTCTACTCTATAGTCCAGACTATTGTATACTCCATTGTCAAGTCTAGAGTCTGTCCTATAGTCTACTATATATTCTACTCTATAGTCTACTTTATATTCTACTCTACCCTATATTCTACTCTATAGTCTACTTTATAGTCTACTCTACCCTATAGTCTACTCTACAGTCCAGACTATAGTCTACTCTACAATCCAGTCTATAATATGTTGCATTGTCTAGGATAGAGTCTGTCCTATAGTCCATATAGTTTACTTTATAGTATACTTTATAGTCTACTCTACTCTGTAGTCTACTCTACTTTACTGTCTACTTTACAGTCCAGACTATAGTCTACTCTACAGACCAGTCTATAGTTTACTCTATAGTTCAAACTATAGCCTACAATATAGTCCAGACTATAGTCTACTCAATAGTCCAGACTATAGTCTACTCTATAGTCCAGACTATAGTATACTCCATTGTCAAGTCTAGAGTCTGTCCTATAGTCTACTATATATTTTACTCTATAGTCTACTTTATAGTCTACTCTATAGTCCAGACTATAATCTCTTCTGAACTACATTCTATAGTCTACTCAGTCGAAACTATAGTCTACTCTATAGTTCATACTATAGTCTATTTTATAGTTTATACTTCTCTATAGTCCAAACCGTAGTCCACTCAATTGAACAGACTATATCCTACTCTATAATTAACTCTACATTACAGACTATAGATTACTCAATTTCCCAGACTAGAGTCTAATCTATGTCCTACTCTACAGTCTAAACTTTAGTCAATTGTCCAGACTAGAGTCTACTCTATAGTCTACTCTACAGTCCTGACTATAGATTGTCAAGGTTAGATTTTACTATATAGTCCAGACTATAGTCTCCTCTATATTCTAGACTAAAGTCCAGCCTATAGTCCAGGCTACATTCTTCTTTATAGTCCAGACTATAATCTACTATATAGACCAGAGTCTACTCTATGGTCTACTCTACCGTCTAGACCAGAGTTAATTGTCCACACTAGTGTCCACTCAACAGTCCAGACTATAGACTACACTTCAGTATAGACTAAAGCCTTCTCTATAGGCAGGACCATAGTACACTCTCAGACTAGAGTCTACTATATAGTCCAGATTATAGTCCAGACTGTAGTTTATACTATATTGCAGACTATAGTCTACTCTATAGTCCAGAATATAGTCTACACAATAGTCTCCACTATACTCTAGTCTTGTCACTATAGTCCCAACTATAGTTCTGAAGTCTATTTTAAGTATCGACTATAGTCTACTATATAGTCCATGCTACAGTCTACTCTATAGTCCAAGCTACAGTCTACTCGAGTCTTGACTCGATAGCCGCTACTATATTCTACTCTACAGTCCAGTTTAAATTCTACTCTAAATTCCAGTTTTTATTCTACTTCACAGTCCAGGCTATGTTCTACTCTATAGTCCAGAGTATAAACTATTCTGTAGTCTAACTAGGGTCTATCCTATACTTATAATCAGTTGTCTTAAAAATATCAAAAAAATTTCTTCGAAATTTTAATTAAAATTCCACAAATAGTTTTACATATTTGAACCCTGGGTCAATAAATTTTAAAATTCCCTTTTACCCTCCCGTATTTATTAAACTTTTAAATACTTCAAAAGATCAACAAAAATAACAACAACATATTAAATTCAATAATAAAAGCAAATAATAAATAAAAGTACTTTGAATTGTTCCTACAAACCGCTCACTATGAATATCTATAAAACATAAACAAAAGTCACATGTAACATGCAACATAAAGCGACACATGTGGCATGTCAATTGTGTAAACATACTTGTACAAAAACAAAAAAAAAAAAAAAACAATTTTACAAACGAACTCTAAAGAAGCACTAGGCAGGCAGGCACTCTTAAAAGAAACCCAGTCAGGCAGCTAGGCAGACAAACATGGTATGGAAAGCATCCGTCCAACCACTCATTCACTCACTGAGTATAGCTGCCGCCAGACAGCTAAAACATTTACAAAGTAACTATTTCGCCCACTGACACATTAAATATAATCGAACGATGTCTTAAATAAAATCCATCATATGAAAAGTACAAAGTTACATTGTTTATAGTAAAATACTTTTAAGACACACAGAAATTGTATGTCTGTCTGTCAGCTGTGTTTGGTGTATGACAGCCAGTAAACCAACCATCTAAATAGTCAAGCCAACCAACCAACCAACCCAACCATCATGCACATAAGTAATTGCCCTTATTTACGTTAACAAGATCAATTTACGCCTCATTGATCGTTTTCGTTTGATTGTTTGTTTTTTTCTTATTTATTTAGTTTCTTTAGAGTTCCATAACAAACATGCCCACCACTAACGTCAACATCATCGCCACCACAAGCTTCAAAAACAATCAACGAGTTCAACTATTTATGTAAAGCGGTGATAGGCATAAAGAGATCTTAACGAACCACATATTTTCAAAAAAAGATTCAGTCATTAGCCGACTATCTTAAAGGCAGATTAATTTATTTGTGTTGACTTCGTATTATGTACGTAAGATTTCGTCCTTTGTTGCTTATTACAGCCGATCACTTATTTAGTATATGCGCTGTATACTGTTTGAATTGTCTAGGCGCTGTGTCGTTCAAAAAGTCTTTATAAGTACAATAATGTGTTTATTGTTTCTTAAATGATTTCAATAAGAAGCCATATAAAGATTGGTGCAGCATGACATGATTTAGATGAAATGGTATTTCGCGAAGATGTGATACCAGACTTTACTCCCGACTATAATATATTCAATAGTCCAATATATAGTACAGGCTATAGCCTATACTATAATCCACACTATATCCTATACTATAGTCCAGACTATTTTCTATTTATTCTATAGTCCAGACAATAGACTATTCTAAAGTGCAGACAATAGTCTATTCTAAAGTGCAGACAATAGTCTATTCTAAAGTGCAGACAATAGTCTATTCTATAGTCCAGACAATAGTTTATTCTAAAGTCAAGGCAATTGTTATTCTATAGTTCAGACTATAGTCAATTCTATAGTCCAGACTATAGTCTATTCTATAGTCCAGACTATAGTCTATTCTATAGTCCAGACTATAGTCTATTCTATAGTCCCGACTATTGTCTATTCTACAGTCCAGACTATAGTTTATTCTATAGCCCAGACTATTATGTATTCTATAGTCCAGACTATAGTCTGTTCTATAGTCCAGACTATAGTCTGTTCTATAGTCCAGACTATAGTCTGTTCTATATTCCAGACTATAGTCTGTTCTATAGTCCAGACTATAGTCTGTTCTATATTCCAGACTATAGTCTATTCTATAGTCCAGACAATCGTCTATTATATTTTTCAGGCTGTAGCCTACTCTATATTCAAGACTATAGTCTATTCTGTAATCAATACTATTGTCTATTCTATAGGCCAGAGTATAGTCTTTTCTATAGTCCTCACTATAGTTTATTCTATATTCCTGTCTACAGTCTATTCTATAGTCCAGACTATAATCTATTCTATAGTAAAGACTATAGTCTATTCTGTCGTCCAGACTATAGTCTACTCTATAGTCTAGAATATAGTCTATTCTATAGCCCAGACTATAGTCAATTCTATAGCCTAGACTATAGTCTATCATACAGTCCAGACTATAGTTTATTCTAAAGTCCACACTATAGTATATTCTATAGTCCAGACTATTATCTATTCTATAGTCCAGACTATAATGTATTTTATAGTTCAGACTGTAGTCTATTCTATATCCCAGACTATAGTCCATTCTATAGTCCAGACTATAGTTTATTCTATAGTCCAGACTATAGTTTATTCTATAGTCCAGACTATAGTTTATTCTATAGTCCAGACTATAGTTTATTCTATAGTCCAGACTATAGTTTATTCTATAGTCCAGACTATAGTCTATTCTATAGTCTAGACTATAGTCTATTCTATAGTCCAGACCTTAGTCTATTCTTTAGCCCAGACTATAGTTTATTCTATAGCCCAGACTATAGTCTATTCTATAGTCCAGACTATAGTCTATTATATAGTCCAGACTGTAGTCTATTCTATAGCCCAGACTATAGTCTATTCTATGGTCCAGACTATAGTCTATTTTATAGTCCAGACTATAGTCTATTCTATATTCCAGACTATAGTCCATTCTATAGTACAGACTATAGTTTATTCTATAGTCCAGACTATAGTCTATTCTATAGTCCAGACTATGGTCTATTCTATAGTCCAGACTATAGTCTATTCTATAGTCCAGACTATAGTCTATTCTATAGTCCAGACTATAGTCTATTCTATAGTCCAGACTATAGTCTATTCTATAGTCCAGACTATAGTCTATTCTATATTCCAGACTATAGTCCATTCTATAGTACAGACTATAGTTTATTCTATAGTCCAGACTATAGTCTATTCTATAGTCTAGTCTATAGTGCAGACTATAGTCTAGTCTATAGTCCAGGCTATAGTCTATTCTAAAGTCCAGACTTGAGTCTATTTTATAGTCCAGACTATAGTCTATTATACAGTTAAGACTGTAGTCTATTCTGCAGTCAAGACTGTACTTTATTCTACAGACCAGATTCTAATTAGGTCTATCCAGAATTCCTATTCTATAACCCAGTCTGTAGTCTATTTTTCCAGAACACTTCTTTTGAAGTTACCCTGTTTTCATCACTCAATGCTAAATTTATTTAAGACAAAAACTCATTATGATCGACAAAATCTAAGATAATCATTACAAAAAAAAAGGAATATATTTACATTAAAATGAAGTCATAGTAGTGCAAATTAAAATGCAATAATGTTGGCAAATGGGAACAAATATGAATGGATATTATAAGGGCACGTGCCATAATTGCTTGGAAAAATGCTAAGAAATAAATGCGAAATAACTCAATATCAAATAGGAGATCATAGATGAGGAAAGACATTTAATTTTTACTCTTACAGTATGTCCGAATTTCTCTGTCCCTTCTTTTCCCTCTCTTTTACTACTAGCACTATCAATATCATGGAGTCTTTGAGCTTTCCTTGTGGTCTCCAAGATTTCTATTACCACTTTACTTTTCTGCAAATAACCAACCAACAAAACAAATCGTTTACATTCTGGCATCGCACAGTGGTATAGGAAAAAAAAAAGAGGGAAATAATTCGGTAACTTCTAAACGGTTAATCCGATTTTAATGAAATTTGGTATGCACAAAGAGGAGGTGTTGTCGAGTTTAGGTTTTGAATTTGGACCTTATAGGCCAACCAGGGGCCAGGCGGGGGGTCCTCAAATTAGGACACCTCGGCTATGTTAAATTTTTAAAACGATCCTATTTCTTCATTTGAGTTCCGATTTAAAAAAAATTTCGTATATAGAATCTCCTCATCGAGCACTATAAAAAATGTCGTCGTAGCAGTAAATTATCTCTTATAGTTTAGGAGATATTCGCATTTGAATATTAAAATTTTAAAATTTTTACCGTCCTTACTTTAGTTTTTTTGATAATAGCAGGTCCAAATATTTCCGATTTTCGCCATTTTTTTTTATTTGCTTAACAACAAGTTTATATACCAAGCAGTGAAAGAATTATGTAAAAATCATGACTGAGTCCAAAGTTATAGGCATTTAAATTTAAAAAATTAAAAAAAGGCGATTTTTTGTAATTTTTTTGGGAAAAAAGTATCTTTTTCTTTTTAAGTTATCTAAAAAGTTTCTAAGAAGATGTATATAGAATTTATACTTTTTGGAAAGCTGACTTTACATAAAATACGATAAATGAAACAAAACCTAAAAATTTTTGATACCGAGGGGACCAGGTCCATCCAAAAAAACCCAATTTTTTATGGAAAATTAAATTTTGAGCAAAAATTCTCAAATCGCATAGTCGATATCAAATTATAGTGACCTGTTTTATATGACCCAATAAGTTCTTAATCATTTTGTAACGGGTTTCGATAACCCCGCCCCTGGTATGGATATAATAGGCAAAAAACCAAAAAATCCCATTTTTGGGATTTTTTAAAACTTTTTTGGGAATTCCGGGATTTCTAATAAGAAAATTCGAAATTTTTATTTAATTTTGGATTTTGAGTAAAAAAATCTACCTAACTGTAAAATTTCATCAAAAAATATTCATAAATAAAATTTTTATTGCAATTTGAAAAATTTGTATCTTCGCAAAAACTGAATAAAAAACATTTTTTAATTTTTTTTAAAAAAAGTATTCCGCGAATTTTTTAATTTTCAAAAATTATATACAGTTTTGAAAAATAGACAAAATTACCTTTCCATTGATATATAACATGCCTACCTAATGTTTTTTAAGTGACAAATTAATTAGGGAAAACTCAACATCTTTTAGAAAATTTGCCTAGCACTATTATTTTCATCCATAAGGTTAACTCTTAAATTTGTTACATATATGGATGAAAATAATAGTGCTAGTTAAATTTTCTAAAAGATGTTGAGTTTTCCCTAATTAATTTGTCACTTAAAAAACATTAGGTAGGCATGTTATATATCAATGGAAAGGTAATTTTGTCTATTTTTCAAAACTGTATATAATTTTTGAAAATTAAAAAATTCGCGAAATACTTTTTTTAAAAAAAATTAAAAAATGTTTTTTATTCAGTTTTTGCGAAGATACAAATTTTTCAAATTGCAATAAAAATTTTATTTATGAATATTTTTTGATGAAATTTTACTGTTAGGTAGATTTTTTTACTCAAAATCCAAAATTAAATAAAAATTTCGAATTTTCTTATTAGAAATCCCGGAATTCCCAAAAAAGTTTTAAAAAATCCCAAAAATGGGATTTTTTGGTTTTTTGCCTATTATATCCATACCAGGGGCGGGGTTATCGAAACCCGTTACAAAATGATTAAGAACTTATTGGGTCATATAAAACAGGTCACTATAATTTGATATCGACTATGCGATTTGAGAATTTTTGCTCAAAATTTAATTTTCCATAAAAAATAGGGTTTTTTTGGATGGACCTGGTCCCCTCGGTATCAAAAATTTTTAGGTTTTGTTTCATTTATCGTATTTTATGTAAAGTCAGCTTTCCAAAAAGTATAAATTCTATATACATCTTCTTAGAAACTTTTTAGATAACTTAAAAAGAAAAAGATACTTTTTTCCCAAAAAAATTACAAAAAATCGCCTTTTTTTAATTTTTTAAATTTAAATGCCTATAACTTTGGACTCAGTCATGATTTTTACATAATTCTTTCACTGCTTGGTATATAAACTTGTTGTTAAGCAAATAAAAAAAATGGCGAAAATCGGAAATATTTGGACCTGCTATTATCAAAAAAACTAAAGTAAGGACGGTAAAAATTTTAAAATTTTAATATTCAAATGCGAATATCTCCTAAACTATAAGAGATAATTTACTGCTACGACGACATTTTTTATAGTGCTCGATGAGGAGATTCTATATACGAAATTTTTTTTAAATCGGAACTCAAATGAAGAAATAGGATCGTTTTAAAAATTTAACATAGCCGAGGTGTCCTAATTTGAGGACCCCCCGCCTGGCCCCTGGTTGGCCTATAAGGTCCAAATTCAAAACCTAAACTCGACAACACCTCCTCTTTGTGCATACCAAATTTCATTAAAATCGGATTAACCGTTTAGAAGTTACCGAATTATTTCCCTCTTTTTTTTTTCCTATACCACTGTGCATCGTCTACAATTCTAAATTACACAATAAACAGTTAACATTTTAAATTAAATCAAATTTGGCAACTTTAATTGAATTTTAATTATTTATTTGTTAAAAATAGAACCAAGAGACTCATACAAAAAAAAAAAAAACAAGTAAGAAAGTATAGTCGGGCGTGGCCGACCATATGATACCCTACACCAGTTATGAATATTAAATGTGATTTATTTTTCATAATAAAGCATTTATCTTCAATATTCCCTTGTTCCGATACATTTAAGCAATTTATGGATGAAAAACTAATTTTCTGAAAGAGGCTTTATATGGGGGCTAGGGGCAAATATGGACCAAGCCCGATAAAATTTTGTGAATATATTTATATTTACATAATATTTTATTGTGCTAAATTTCATCGCGATATTTGTGTTTATAAGTTAATTTGGGACATTCAAGTAATTTTCTGAAGGGGACTTTGTATGGGAGCTAGGGTCAAATGGGACCCGATCTAGTTCTATAAAACTTAGTTGTGCCGCATTTTATTGCTATATCTGTATATTTAACATAATTATGAGCTCAAAAGCCCTTTTCGGGGGGTTCTGTTCTATGGGGGCTATGAGAAATAATGGACCGATTTTAACCATTTTCAATAGGCTTCGTCCTTGGGTCAAATAAAACGTGCGTGCCAAATTTCATCCAATTATCTTGAAAATTGCGACCTGTACCTTGCGCACAAGGTTTACATGGACAGCCAGCCAGCCAGCCAGCCTGCCAGACGGACGGACGGACGGACGGACATAGCTTAATCGACTCAGAAAACGATTCTAAGCCGATTGGTATACTTTAAGGTGGGTCTAGGACGAATATTTTTGTATGTTACAAACATCAGCACAAATCCAATATACCCTCCCCACTAAAGTGGTGTAGGGTATAAAAAACTTAGAAAACCTCAAAAAGTACAAATTTAATTGTTTTGTAAAACACTATAAATACTCTTACCTTAACAACAAATAATGTAGTAGCAATAACAACAAAAACCAAGCACGTGTTTGCTGTCAACATTTACAACACCATAAACACATACAAACAATTGTACATACGCATATTGTAAATGGTATTTACAATGAAACGCTGTTGTTGATGTTGATTTTTTTCTTGCCTATACCTTCATTATGGTCCAATAACTACTTGACTCTCTGGCTACTTGTTAAAACGTCAATTTGTTATGGGTACGTTTTTGGAATACAAAATTTTAGTTTTTTTTAGCGGCTTATTTTTCATACTTTAAACATTTCTTGGACTTCATTTTTAAATTACCTACGTTATGGTTACTTTTTATTGCAGTAGGCTCTTTTCTTGTAGTTGTTGTTATTATGCCTTTTCAATTCGAGCAGAGAGCATCATTTCAATTTACTCAATTATTTCGTTTAGTTTACTGTTCGATTTGTTTTTATGATTGTTTTCATGATTGTTTTTATGACTCTTTGTTTTTATTCTCTCTTTTATTGTTTAACTACAATTGTGTTTAAGAAATATTAGCAACTACATAAACAATTATAACTAATTAAAACTCTTTGTTTATTATTGTTGTTGTTCTTTCTTGAAATGTTTGGCTGATTTTGAGTGCTAAGTTTATTGCAAAGAACGTATGAATGATTTCTATCGATATATTGATTATGTTTTTAAAATCTTTAATGCGTGAGTATCTGTGTGATACCCTACACCACTATGGTGTGAAAGTTTAAAATCATGCGTTTGTGCTGATGTTTGTTACACCCAAAAATATTGCTCCTTCACCAATCTTAGAGTATACCAATCGACTTAGAATCCTTTTCTGTTTTCGTCTAGTTTATAATCCAAACTACAGATAAGTTATATAATTTAGATTATAGACCAGTCTATAATTTAGATCAAATAACCGTATATAGTCAGTTCTAAATTATATAATAAAGATCTGTCTATTATACAGACTATAGATCGGGAAATAGTCCAAGCTACAGATCAGTCTAAGGACCAGACCATAGAGCAGTCAATAATTCAAACTATAGACCAGTCTCTCTCAATCTATAGTTCAGACAACAGATAAGTCTATAGTTCTAATTAAAAACAGTCTATGATCAAGATCTTAGTTCATTATATAGGCAAAATTGCATAATAAAGTTCAGATAAAAAATCATTATATTAACTATAGATCAGTCTTTAGATTAGTCTCTATTGCAGGCTATATACCAGTCTATATATCAATCTATATTTCAGACCAGTTATTGATTAATCAATATTCACGATCAATCTCTACTCGAGACTATATATCAGCTGAAAATCAAGATTATACTCTATGCTTGGGAATATAAACAAGACTTTAGAGCAGCTTATAGTGAAGAAAATTACAGACTGATATATAATTTGGAATTTTAGACCGATCGCACTGTGAACTGATCTATAGGGTAGACTATAGATCGATAGCGTGCACAAGTCTATACTGTAGATCAATCTATAGTCTTGACTATAGATCAGTCTATATTCTAGACTATAAATCAATCCATATTCCAAACTATAAATCAGCTTATATTTCGGGCTATAAATCGGTCTACATTCAAGACTATAGTCAAGACTATACACTAATCTATTGTCAAGACCATAGACTGATCTATAGTCAAGACTGATCTATAAATTAGACAAGATTTATAGTCAAGACTATAGACTGATTTATAATTTTGATGTATAGATTGATCTATGGTCACGACTATAGACTGATCTATAGTCAAGACTATAGACTGATATATAGTCAAGAATATAAATCGGTCTATAGTCAAGACTATAGACTGAACTTTAATCAAGACTATAGTCTGATCTATAGTCAAGACTATATACTGATCTATAGTCAAGACTATATACTGATCTATAGTCAAGACTATAGACTGATCTATAGTCAAGACTATAGACTGATCTATAGTCAAGACTATAGACTGATCTATAGTCAAGACCATAGACTGATTTATAGTCAAGACTATAGACTGATCTATAGTCAAGACAATAGACTGATCTATAGTCAAATAAACTGATCTATAGTCAAGATTATAGACTGACCTATAGTCAATACTATACGTTGATCTATAGTCAATACTATAGATTGATCTGTAGTCAATACTGAAGATTGATCTCTAGTCAAGACTATAGATTGATCTCAAGTCAAGACTATAGATTGATCTCTAGTCAAGACTATCTATAGTCAAGACTGTGGAATGATCAATAGTCAAGACTTTGGAATGCTCAATAGTCAATATTATAGACTGATCAATAATCAAGACTATAGATTGATCTGTAGTCAATACTATAGGTTGATATATAGTCAATACTTGAGGTTGATCTATAGTCAATACCATACATTGATCTATATTCAAGACTATTGATTGATCTATAGTCAATACTGAAGATTTATCTCTATAGATTGATCTCTAGTCAAGACTATAGATTGATTTCCAATCAAGATTATAGATTGATCTCTAGTCAAGATTGATCTAGAGTCAAGCCTATAGATTGATCTATAGTCAAGACTATAGATTGATTTATAGTCAAGACTATGGACTGATTAATAGTCAATATTATAGACTGATCAATAGTCAATACTATAGATTGATCTATAGTCAAGACTTTAGATTGATCTATAGTCAAGACTATAGATTGATCTATAGTCAAGACTATAGATTGATCTACAGTCAAGACTATAGATTGATCTATAGTCAAATCCATAGATTGATCTATAGTCAATACTATAGATTGATCTATAGTCGTGACTATAGTGATCAAGACTATAGTGATCAAGACTATAGTGATCAAGACTATAGTGATCAGGACTATAGTCGGATCAATAGTCAAGACTATAGGCTGATTTATAGTCAAGACTATAAATTGATCTATAGTCAAGACTATAGATTGATCAATAGTCAAGACTATAGATTGATATATAGTCAAGACTATAGACTGTTCTATAGTCAAGACTATAAATTGACTATAGATTAATCTATAGTCAAGTCTTTACATCAGTCTATAGTCAAATCTATATACTAGTCTATAGATCAGTAAACAATCCATGCATCGATCTATAGTCTAACCTTAAGATCAACTCATAGACCACACTATCGATCAGTCTATAATCCAAATCATGTAATAGTCTGTAGTATAGACTATATATAAACTATAGACTATAGATCAATCTAAAATCCAGACTACAAATCAATCAATATTCTTCCATAAAGATCAGTGTGCACAAGAGTCATTAGATCAGTTTACAATCCAAACAATTGATATGTCAATATGTAGTTTAAACTATAGATCATTTTATATTATCAAAACTATACTAAGGCTTTAGTTCAAAATATAGATTAGTTAGTCATAAAATTAAACGGTCTTTAATTCATCATCTCCTACTTTACAAAGATATATTCTTTTTATATTATTGTAGGGAATTATACAGTCGGTGCTAACTATCACTTCTTAATTGTTTTATATTGTTTGCCTAATTTGTTTATTAAACGTTTTGTTTTTATTTCAAATGTTTAAATTTGTTTTTATTTAAATTTTTTGTTTTGTTTTTGAAAACATTACTGACCTAGTGTGTGGTTTATTTTATTAAGCCATTTGAGTTTTATTATTGCTTAAAATTAACAAGAAGCATTTAGCATTTTGAAAAGAATAATATTTTTTTAAAGATTTTTAAAAGTTAGCTTTCAATAAATTAGAAAAAAATTTTTAGGTAACGAATAGTTTATTATATTGTTAACTATATTTACAAATAAGAATATTTTTGTAATTCTTCATAAAAATATATATTTATTTTTTAAATTTTAGGTCATCTTATAGCTAGCTACTTTTTCCCCAAAAATTTATTTATTTTTCCTTGAGCATAAAACAAAAAAATGCTCAAATATATTTGCAATTTATCTGCATAAAATAAATAGCACGCGCAAACACACACTACACTCAGTCAGTCTACTTCACACTCATGTATGTAAATAAAATACTGCTCGACAGCATTTCTACCACTTTCTAACAGCAACAACTTAAATTTATGAGACCATGATATATTAGATGATATTTGGCCATAAATCTTTAATGTACTTAAACACAATTTTTACCAACAAAAAAAAAAACTACAACAAGAACAAAATGCCAAAACTATAGCAGACAATGTTGTTGTTATTTTCTTTTTTAGCTAAGCAACATTTAACAAGAAATATTCATTTTTTCTTGAACATCTGTGTCTACTTTTAGTTAAAGGTTTTTTCTTTCTTTAGCTCATTTTTCCACCAATTCATTTGGGAAAAATTATTTTTTTTTTAGTTAAAATTTGTTTTTTGAAAAGAATTGGCAGCAGCCTTAAATTTTTCAATAATACATAAATTTTACTTATAGAAATGGCAACCTGTTTAACTTAGACACGAAAAAAAAAAGAATGAAAAACAAATAAATTGTTGAAGAAAAAGTATTTAAAGTGTAAATGTATATTTATTTATTAGAAAATTTAAATGTAAACGAAAATTTTGCAATTTGGCCTAAATGGCAAATATGCCGTAAGTTAAAAATAAAAATCAATAATAATGGGAAAAGTATATATATGTATATAGGGAAGCAAACAGTTTTCCAGGAGATTTGTTGGGGCAGTTTTACTTGAAAATGTTTAAAATTGTTTGTTTAAATGAATAAAAAAGACCACAATGGTACAATGATCAAAGTGAGAGTTTCAATAGCCATGACCATAGTCTGCCACATAAAAAAGTACACACATAGACTAGACTAGACTATAGACTAGACTAGACTAGATTATAGACTAGACTATAGGCTAGACTATAGACTAGACCATAGACTAGACTATAGACTATACTATAGACTAGACTATAGACTAGACTAGATTATAGACTAGACTAGACTAGACTATAGACTAGACTATAGACTAGACTATAGACTAGACTATAGACTAGACTATAGACTAGACTATAGACTAGACTATAGACTAGACTATAGACTAGACTATAGACTAGACTATAGACTAGACTATAGACTAGACTATAGACTATACTATAGACTAGACTATAGACTAGACTATAGACTAGACTATAGACTAGACTATAGACTAGACTATAGACTAGACTATAGACTAGACTATAGACTAGACTATAGACTAGACTATAGTCTAGTCTATAGTCTAGTCTATAGTCTAGACTATAGGCTAGACTATAGACTAGACTATAGGCTAGACTATAGACTAGACTATAGACTAGACTATAGACTAGACTATAGACTAGACTATAGACTAGACTATAGACTAGACTATAGACTAGACTATAGACTAGACTATAGACTAGACTATAGACTAGACTATAGACTAGACTATAGACTAGACTATAGACTAGACTATAGACTAGACTATAGACTAGACTATAGACTAGACTATAGACTAGACTATAGACTAGACTATAGACTAGACTATAGACTAGACTATAGACTAGACTATAGACTAGACTATAGACTAGACTATAGACTAGACTATAGACTAGACTATAGACTAGACTATAGACTAGACTATAGACTAGACTATAGACTAGACTATAGACTAGACTATAGACTAGACTATAGACTAGACTATAGACTAGACTATAGACTAGACTATAGACTAGACTATAGACTAGACTATAGACTAGACTATAGACTAGACTATAGACTAGACTATAGACTAGACTATAGACTAGACTATAGACTAGACTATAGACTAGACTATAGACTAGACTATAGACTAGACTATAGACTAGACTATAGACTAGACTATAGACTAGACTATAGACTAGACTATAGACTAGACTATAGACTAGACTATAGACTAGACTATAGACTAGACTATAGACTAGACTATAGACTAGACTATAGACTAGACTAGACTAGACTAGACTATAGACTAGACTATAGACTAGACTATAGACTAGACTATAGACTAGACTATAGACTAGACTATAGACTAGACTATAGACTAGACTATAGACTAGACTATAGACTAGACTATAGACTAGACTATAGACTAGACTATAGACTAGACTATAGACTAGACTATAGACTAGACTATAGACTAGACTATAGACTAGACTAGACTAGACTATAGACTAGACTATAGACTAGACTATAGACTAGACTATAGACTAGGCTATAGACTAGGCTATAGACTAGACTATACACTAGACTATATACTAGAATATGGACTATTCTATAGTCTGAACTATAAGCTATACTATAGTCATGCCTATCGGCTAGACTATAGTCTGGTCTAAAGACTAGTCTATCGGCTAGAGTATATAAAACCCTTGATATAAACCTCATCAATTAGTGGTAGCTTCCACTGTTACACCTTGAATGTTTAGCAAGTCTTCCTCCAAACTCTTAGGTAGTTAGTTAGTAGTTTGAAGAGTGGGGAGATCTTGAATTATCTCTGGTGCCTTAGCTAATTGCGAGCGCCACATATTTATAATGCCAATCTGCAAAAAAGTAGGAAAATAATAACACAAAAAAAATATGTTGCATGCCTGTTGCATGCTGCTATTGCTACTTCTTCTTTAAACCAAAAAAATAAATTCAGCTAAGTGGCACTCGAACATACCACAGGCACTACTATTATAAATTGATTGTGTCTTCTGCCAAAGGAAGCTGGCGGTAACATATAAATTACAAAAAAAAAGAAACAATGTTAACAGTAGTGGCAACAGTTTGTTGCCTATTTATGGTTTTTAGACTCGCTTCACTCGCAACTCTTTTCTTAAATACATGTCATTTCAGCAGTAGACAAAAAATTTATAAGTAGTTTGTTTATGATCATGTTGGAAATTAATTTAAAAAAGTTTTTCTTTTTTACTTGATTTTTACTAAAATTTATCTCGTACTTGAAATCAAACATGCAAAGCAGCATTTTTTAACAAACTAAAGTATTTCTTTACATTTAACAAGCTGCTATCTGTCTGCTGCTATTTTGCTGCTTAAAATTGTTTGTCAGCTAAAGTAATATTTCCTGTATTTTAAGAGAGAGAGAGAAAACCTGGCTGGCGGCTTGATTTCCAAGTGATGTGTTATCAGTAGTAATTGCTTTCAAGGTGTGTTATTTGTTTCAGATTTTTTTTTTATTTTCCACTAGAGGACAACTTGTCTGTTTTGGGCTGCATCTGCTACATGTTGCTAGTTGCCGGTGTGTGAGGTTTATTTTTTTTCGTATTTTTTATTTTATTTGATTGCTGTTGTTGATCTTTATAACGAGTTGTTGGCAGCAGTCAACTGGTTGTCATGTTGTATCTGGTTGGTTTTATTTTCTTACTCTATACGTTCCATTTTAATTTGAGGATGTTGTCTTTATTTGTGGTGATTATCAATTTTATTAAAAGGCTTGTTGTGTATGAAGAAGAAAAAAAAAAACAAAGAAATCTATAGATTAATTGTTGACCATCGTGGTTATATATTTGCATAAGTTGTAATTACATTTACATACTTGTTTAATTGATTTATTGTAGTGTAGAGTGATTGGAATGTTTAGGCTGGTCTTCCGGTGATTATATATTATTTACTTAAGCTAGAAGGGATAAAAACATGTAATTATCATTGATTGATTAGTAGATATACATACATATGTAAGTGCTACTTTTGTAAAATTCTATTATAGAGCCCAGGCTGTAGTTTGTTCTGTAGTGTATATACTATTCTAACTAACTATAGACTAGACTATAGACTAGACCATAGACTAGACTATAGACTAGACTATAGACTAGACTATAGACTAGACTATAGACTAGACTATAGACTAGACTATAGACTAGACTATAGACTAGACTATAGACTAGACTATAGACTAGACTATAGACTAGACTATAGACTAGACTATAGACTAGGCTATAGACTAGACTATAGACTAGACTATAGACTAGACTATAGACTAGACTATAGACTAGGCTATAGACTAGACTATAGACTAGGCTATAGACTAGACTATAGACTAGACTATAGACTAGACTATAGACTATAGACTAGACTATAGTCTAGACTATAGACTAGACTATAGACTAGACTATAGACTAGACTATAGTCTAGACTATAGACTAGACTATAGTCTAGACTATAGACTAGACTATAGACTAGACTATAGACTAGACTATAGACTAGACTATAGACTAGACTATAGACTAGACTATAGACTATAGACTAGACTATAGACTAGACTATAGACTAGACTATAGACTAGACTATAGACTAGACTAGACTAGACTAGACTAGACTAGACTAGACTAGACTAGACTAGACTAGACTATACTAGACTAGACTAGACTAGACTAGACTAGACTAGACTAGACTAGACTAGACTACTAGACTAGACTAGACTAGACTAGACTAGACTAGACTAGACTAGACTAGACTAGACTAGACTAGACTAGACTAGACTAGACTAGACTAGACTAGACTAGACTAGACTAGACTAGACTAGACTAGACTATAGACTAGACTATAGACTAGACTATAGACTAGACTATAGACTAGACTATAGACTAGACTATAGACTAGACTATAGACTAGACTATAGACTAGACTATAGACTAGACTATAGACTAGACTATAGACTAGACTATAGACTAGACTATAGACTAGACTATAGACTAGACTATAGACTAGACTAGACTAGACTATAGACTAGACTATAGACTAGACTATAGACTAGACTATAGACTATAGACTAGACTATAGACTAGACTATAGACTAGACTATAGACTATAGACTAGACTATAGACTAGACTATAGACTAGACTATAGACTAGACTATAGACTAGACTATAGACTAGACTATAGACTAGACTATAGACTAGACTATAGACTAGACTATAGACTAGACTATAGACTAGACTATAGACTAGACTAGACTAGACTAGACTAGACTAGACTAGACTAGACTAGACTAGACTAGACTAGACTAGACTAGACTAGACTAGACTAGACTAGACTAGACTAGACTAGACTAGACTAGACTAGACTAGACTAGACTAGACTAGACTAGACTAGACTAGACTAGACTAGACTAGACTAGACTAGACTAGACTAGACTAGACTAGACTAGACTAGACTAGACTAGACTATAGACTAGACTATAGACTAGACTATAGACTAAACTATAGACTAGACTATAGACTAGACTATAGACTAGACTATAGACTAGACTATAGACTAGACTATAGACTAGACTATAGACTAGACTATAGACTAGACTATAGACTAGACTATAGTCTAGACTATAGACTAGACTATAGACTAGACTATAGACTAGACTATAGACTAGACTATAGTCTAGACTATAGACTAGACTATAGTCTAGACTATAGACTAGACTATAGACTAGACTATAGACTAGACTATAGACTAGACTATAGACTAGACTATAGACTAGACTATAGACTAGACTATAGACTAAACTATAGACTAGACTATAGACTAGACTATAGGCTAGACTGTAGACTAGACTATTGACTAGACTATAGACTAGACTATAGACTAGACTATAGACTAGACTATAGACTAGACTATAGACTAGACTATACTATAGACTAGACTATAGACTAGACTATAGACTAGACTATAGACTAGACTATACTATAGACTAGACTATAGACTAGACTATAGACTAGACTATAGACTAGACTAAAGACTAGACTATAGACTAGACTATAGACTAGAATATAGACTAGACTATAGACTAGACTATAGACTAGACTATAGACTAGACTACAGACTAGACTATAGACTAGACTACAGACTGGACTATAGACTGGACTATAGACTAGACTATAGACTAGACTATAGACTAGACTATAGACTAGACTATAGACTAGACTATAGGCTAGACTATAGACTAGACTATAGACTAGACTATAGACTAGACTATAGACTAGACTATAGACTAGACTATAGACTAGACTGTAGACTAGACTATAGACTAGACTATAGACTAGACTATAGACTAGACTATAGACTAGACTATAGACTAGACTATAGTCTAGACCAGGGGTCGGCAAACTACGGCTCGCGAGCCAAATGCGGCTCTTTGGATGTGGAGCTGTGGCTCTTTAGTTTCATAAACACTTTCTTATTTTATAAACAAATATTTGTATATTTTAAAATCTTTCTGAATCGATTAACGAGCAGTGTTTGTTAAAACTAACAAAACAATTCGCAAACGTTTTTACAATATACACAACTTTTCATCTTTGTTTAATCGTTTTGTACGTAAGCAAAATAAAGCAAATTCTTTTTGGGCGAGAAAGAACGAAAACAAAACAATTAGTTTTCAGTCATTTCCTTGCTTTTATTTACCATTGTGCCATTTGGAATTGGTACTGGATCTCTAGAAATGCAGTTGATCAATTTAAAAAGTAAAGCTTTGGTTACGGAAAATTGTCAAAGTTTAAAAGCCAGTTGATAGAGTTAGGTAAAAAGCCAACTAACAAATGAATGTTTAGAGTCGTTTGTGAAACTTTCTAAAGCCATACAAACCTATCTCTCCCACTGAATTTGTTCCATGTATAAGTTAGTATTGTAAGAAAATGTTTAATTCTTTAAATTTTTAATTGAAGAGTTCAGTATAAACGAATGGGGCATCATGAGCGCTCCTACGAAGTGCCATTAGATAAGATGTAAATCATGATCGTAGTTAGTTAGTTAGTTTGAAAGGAGGATGTACATATATACATCAAATCCGAAGAAATACACCTAGGCCTCTATCGGGCCTGTTGTGCGCTCCATAACCAGTGCCTCAGGTGGGAATCGAACCCACCACCTCCGGTCTACCAGACTAGAACACTAACCACTAACCCACCGGAGGCCACTGATCCTACATTTCGAAATTTTCATGTTTTTCGAATTAAAACATATTTTTTGAAAATTGAATGTATCGTAATTAATTAATTAATTAATAATGTGGAGAGTTTGGATACAGTTAAATACTAAAAACTTGGTCTATTTGAAAACTTCAATATTGGGTGTTGGTTGGTAGTATCAATTCGGAACCCATCTTATTAAATTTGGTACAGATATTTTTGTTTGTATAAATTTGTTTATGACGAATTTCACAACTATGCTGGTATTATTAAGCCTGTTATGAGCGTTAAAGTCATTTTCTGAAGAAGAATTTATATGCGGGTATGGTCAACAATGAACTGATCATTAAAAAATTTTGGAGAGAGATTTTTCTTCCTATAATACTTGTTTGTATCGAATTGCGTCGCTATACTAATATGTATTATTAAATCAGTTATGAGCGTTAGAGTCATTTTCCGAAGTAGACCTTATAAAAGGGGATTGGTCAATTATGTTCGGATCCTCTTAAAATTTGGTCGAGAAATTTTGTTCTTATAAAACTTGTTTGTGTCGAATTTCGTCGCTTACTGCTATTATTAAGTCACTTAGGAGCGAAAGGGTAATTTTCTAGGGGTGATCTTATATGGTGGTAGGATCAATTATGAGTCGATAGTCACCAAATTTGGTAAAGAGATTTTTGTTCTTGTTTGTATTGAATTTCGTCATAATACAGTTATTATTAGGACAGTTATGAGCGTTAAAATCAAATTTGGAAGATAGATATTGGTTCTTATAAAAGTTGTTTATTTTGAATTAATTGAAATATTGCTACTGTTAAGTCAATTATGATCGTTAGTCATTTTCTGAAAAGGACCTTATATTGGGGTTGGTAAAATATGGTTCGATGTCCGCAATACATCACAATATAATTTCTGTATGCATAAAAAAAATCTTTATCTTGATTGCCGCCAAATTAATATATTACTTTATGCTGTATTAGCTGCGTCATCAATTTTCGTTATTTTTACATTTCCTGATATACTTCGAAAAGCCTTTTAAATTATAACACTGTCGCCCTACTCTAATAAACTTCTATATTTTTAAAAAATGTATTCGAATGACACATAAAAATTCAAAAAGTATTTGTAGTCAAAATCTATAAGAAAGATTCCTTGAAGAATGTCCTGTAGATAATTAAATCAAAAATTATGTTTTGAAGTGAATTCATAAAGTATTTCGTCATATGAAATCCAAAAAGCCCTAAGTTACATTGAACAAATTTTTTAGGAGAAGCAAAAAACCGTTTTTGTTTTGCTTACGGAGATATGAAATTTACGCCCTTGAGAATTTTTTTTCTGAAACACAAAAGGGCGTAAGTTACATTAAAAATAGTAAGTTTTAACACTTTCAACTAAATTCAAATCGGGGTTTGTTGGTCAAATAGGCCGAAACATGGAAGTCATAAGGCTTCTTTGTTTTCATAAAGATTTTAGGAATTTTTCTTTGAAAAAATTCTAAAACTGTTAAAATAATCTCTATATTACAAGGATTCGCTAAAACTGCCATTTTTGTTTTATTTGATGCCAATTTATAACATTTCACAGTTTCGAAGTTAAAAATTTAAATTTTCATTAATTTTAAGGTAATTTTAGAACATAACCTTTTAGAATTTCTTTGATAGGGACACTGATTTTAATTGTAGGAACATGTAATTTAGCAGGAACATGTATTTTGATACGGTGCGTCATAATCAATCAAAAAGTCGATTTTGATTTTTTTGTAACTTAGGGCTTTTTGGATTTCATATGAAGATTTGTAAAGTTTTAATAAACAAAAATGTTGTGGCTCTTTTAAAACATATGTTTTGTAAACTGTAAATTTTGGCTCTTCCGACTCAGAAGTTTGCCGACCCCTGGTCTAGACTATAGACTATACTATAGACTAGACTATAGACTAGACTATAGACTAGACTATAGACTAGACTATAGACTAGACTATAGACTAGACTATAGACTAGACTATAGACTAAATTATAGACTAGACTATAGACTAGACTATAGACTAGACTATAGACTAGACTATAGACTAGACTATAGACTAGACTATAGATTAGACTATAGACTAGACTATAGACTGGACTATAGACTAGACTATAGACTAGACTATAGACTAGACTATAGACTAGACTATAGACTAGACTATAGACTAGACTATAGACTAGACTATAGACTAGACTATAGACTAGACTAGACTATAGACTAGACTATAGACTAGACTATAGACTAGACTATAGACTAGACTATAGACTAGACTATAGACTAGACTATAGACTAGACTATAGACTAGACTATAGACTAGACTATAGACTAGACTATAGACTAGACTATAGACTAGACTATAGACTAGACTATAGACTAGACTATAGACTAGACTATAGACTAGACTATAGACTAGACTATAGACTAGACTATAGACTAGACTATAGACTAGACTATAGACTAGACTATAGACTAGACTATAGACTAGACTATAGACTAGACTATAGACTAGACTATAGACTAGACTATAGACTAGACTATAGACTAGACTATAGACTAGACTATAGACTAGACTATAGACTAGACTATAGACTAGACTATAGACTAGACTAGACTACTATAGACTAGACTATAGACTAGACTATAGACTAGACTATAGACTAGACTATAGACTAGACTATAGACTAGACTATAGACTAGACTATAGACTAGACTATAGACTAGACTAGACTAGACTAGACTAGACTAGACTAGACTAGACTAGACTAGACTAGACTAGACTAGACTAGACTAGACTAGACTAGACTAGACTAGACTAGACTAGACTAGACTAGACTAGACTAGACTAGACTAGACTAGACTAGACTAGACTAGACTAGACTAGACTAGACTAGACTAGACTAGACTAGACTAGACTAGACTAGACTAGACTAGACTAGACTAGACTAGACTAGACTAGACTAGACTAGACTAGACTAGACTAGACTAGACTAGACTAGACTAGACTAGACTAGACTAGACTAGACTAGACTAGACTAGACTAGACTAGACTAGACTAGACTTGACTATAGACTAGACTATAGACTAGACTATAGACTAGACTATAGACTAGACTATAGACTAGACTATAGACTAGACTATAGACTAGACTATAGACTAGACTATAGACTAGACTATAGACTAGACTACTAGACTAGACTAGACTAGACTAGACTAGACTAGACTAGACTAGACTAGACTAGACTAGACTAGACTAGACTAGACTAGACTAGACTAGACTAGACTAGACTAGACTAGACTAGACTAGACTAGACTAGACTAGACTAGACTAGACTAGACTAGACTAGACTAGACTAGACTAGACTAGACTAGACTAGACTAGACTAGACTAGACTAGACTAGACTAGACTATAGACTAGACTATAGACTAGACTATAGACTAGACTATAGACTAGACTATAGACTAGACTATAGACTAGACTATAGACTAGACTATAGACTAGACTATAGACTAGACTATAGACTAGACTATAGACTAGACTATAGACTAGACTATAGACTAGACTATAGACTAGACTATAGACTAGACTATAGACTAGACTATAGACTAGACTATAGACTAGACTATAGACTAGACTATAGACTAGACTATAGACTAGACTATAGACTAGACTATAGACTAGACTATAGACTAGACTATAGACTAGACTATAGACTAGACTATAGACTAGACTATAGACTAGACTATAGACTAGACTATAGACTAGACTATAGACTAGACTATAGACTAGACTATAGACTAGACTATAGACTAGACTATAGACTAGACTATAGACTAGACTATAGTACTAGACTATAGACTAGACTATAGACTAGACTATAGACTAGACTATAGACTAGACTATAGACTAGACTATAGACTAGACTATAGACTAGACTATAGTCTAGACTATAGACTAGACTATAGACTAGACTATAGTCTAGACTATAGACTAGACTATAGTCTAGACTATAGACTAGACTATAGTATAGACTATAGACTTAGACTATACTATAGACTAGACTTATAGACTAGACTATAGACTAGACTAAAGACTAGACTATAGACTAGACTATAGACTAGAATATAGACTAGACTATAGACTAGACTATAGACTAGACTATAGACTAGAGTACAGACTAGACTATAGACTAGACTAGAGACTAGGCTATAGACTGGACTATAGACTAGACTATAGACTAGACTATAGACTAGACTATAGACTAGACTATAGACTAGACTATAGACTAGACTATAGACTAGACTATAGACTAGACTATAGACTAGACTATAGACTAGACTATAGACTAGACTATAGACTAGACTATAGACTAGACTGTAGACTAGACTATAGACTAGACTATAGACTAGACTATAGACTAGACTATAGACTAGACTATAGACTAGACTATAGACTAGACTATAGACTAGACTATAGACTAGACTATAGACTAGACTATAGACTAGACTATAGACTAGACTATAGACTATACTATAGACTAGACTGTAGTCTAGACTATAGACTATACTTTAGACTAGACTATAGACTAGACTATAGACTAGACTATAGACTAGACTATAGACTAGACTATAGACTAGACTATAGACTAGACTATAGACTAGACTATAGACTAGACTATAGACTAGACTATAGACTAGACTATAGACTAGACTATAGACTAGACTATAGACTAGACTACTAGACTAGACTATAGACTAGACTATAGACTAGACTATAGACTAGACTATAGAATAGACTATAGACTAGACTATAGACTAGACTATAGACTAGACTATAGACTAGACTATAGACTAGACTATAGACTAGAATATTGACTAGAATATAGACTAGAATATAGACTAGAATATAGACTAGAATATAGACTAAACTATAGACTAGACTATAGACTAGACTATAGACAAGACTATAAATCACTCCATAGACTATAATCAAGGCTTAAGACTAGACTTAAATAGTTAAATTTTTATACCCACCATCAAAAAAGATGGGGGGTATATTGATTTTGTCATTCCGTTTGTAACACATCGAAATATTGGTCATAGACCCATAAAAGTATATATATTTCGGGTCCTTATTAAATGCTAAGACGATCTAGCCATGTCCGTCCGTCTGTCCGTCCGTCCGTCCGTCCGTCCGTCCGTCCGTCCGTCCGTCCGTCCGTCCGTCTGTCCGTCTGTCTGTTGAAATCACGATAGGGACTACACGAGAGGATCTGGACAGTTGAAATTTTGCATAAATATTCTCTATTGCTAAGGTTTGTTTGGTATTGAAAATGGGCAATATCGGTCCACTTTTCCGGATAGCCCCCATACAAATGGACCTCCAAAAAACAGCTTTAACGGGCATAACTGCTTTAGAAGTACGAGTATAGCGATGATATTCGACATAAATAAGTATCATATGATCCAAAATCTTTCTACCAAATTTTTTGAGGATCGGTCCATAATTGACCCTACCCCCCATATAAGGTCCCCTTTATAAAATGACTTTAACACTCATTACTGGCCCAAAAATGCGAGTATAGCGATGAAATTCGATATAAGTAAGTTTCTTACGAACCAAAACCTCTCTACCAATTTTTTTTAGGATCGACCCATAAATGACCCTACCCTCCATATAAGGTTTCCTTTAGAAAATGACTTTAACACTCATTACTGGCCCAAAAATTCGAGTATAGCGATGACATTCGGTATAAGTAAGTTTCTTACGAACCAAAACCTTTTAATCAATTTTTTTTAGGATCGGCAAATAAATGAGCCTACCCCCCATATAAGGTCCCCTTCTGAAAATGGCTTTAACACTCATTACTGTCCCAAAAATGCGGGTATAGCGATGAAATTCGGTATAAGTAAGTTTATTACGAACCAAAATCGCTCTACCAATTTTATTTAAAATACGAGTATTGCGCTGAAATTTGGCATAAACAATTTCTATACAAACGAAATCTATGTACAAAATTTTATGAGTATCGGTTCATAATTGACGCATATAAAAGTCCTCTTCAGAAAATTACTCATACGCTCACGGTATAAAAATTTAACTAAAATATTTGGTTTTTAAAAATTAATATTTTGTTAGTTTAAAAGAGCTCGGTCCATAATTGCATATTCCAAATATCACCCTGATGTTTATAGGGGAGCATTCCTTTTACGGCATACGGTTTGATGGTGGGTATATGAGATTCGGCACAGCCGAATATAACTCTCTTACTTGTTAAATTTTCAAAATTAATTTCACACCTTTTTCTTCTTTGCCCCAAATATGCTATTTAACATGCTAAAGTATAAAACAAATTAGTTTCTTGCTTGTTATATGTTTCCCTTCTATCTGATTCTATCTCTCTTGTCCTCTTGATAGTGCCATTTCTTTATAAATACCAAATTGGTCATATTGACATTCTAATGTTCCAAAGAACATTTATCAAGTCTTATAGATAGATAATGAAGACACCAGCTGAACAGCAACAACAAGCAAACGAACACTCACGACAAATCGGACTAGCAAACGTTTAAACCACACAGGAAATGCATATTGTTGGTCTTTAATGTTGTTGGTTGGACAAGAACATTATGTTGTTACTAAACAGAGGAAACAACAAAATAAGAACAATAAACATTTAAAGCAGCATAAAAAAGAACAAAATTGAAATTCTCTAGAGAGAAGAGAACGACTGTAAATAGAATGCATAACTGAAACAAAACAAAACTAGAAAAGTTAAAGATGCATACAGCCAGGTTTCCGCAACTCTACGGAAGTGGGTGGTTGGTCTCATATGTATGCAGTGAAAAGTTTTTGGTTTTTTTTTTTAGTTTTTGGCTTCAATTCAGTTTGGGTTTTGTTCAACAGAAACCAACTTGTGGTTAATATTGTACAAAACTACTAAGTACTTGTTAAAGCCTATTTTTCAGAAATGAAAGCAAAAAATAGAAAATGTTTGCTAAAATTTTGGTCAAATTTTAAATTTCTTTAAAAAACATATTTGTGTGTTTTTTTTTTTTTTTTTTGAGTGTTGGATGATGCTGTATTTTCAAAATGGACTAGATACTTCTGTACTTTAGTGTACAAACCTATGTAAGTATCTGCTTGTGTCTTTCTAGCAGTAATGGGTAGTTTTTCAAATCCTTTGAACGAGTAAGAGGCTTATATCTTGGGTTCGCTAAACTTTTAGGAAAATCATTTCTAGAAGAACTTGGTTATCTGAAGCTTCACACCTAAGACATAATCTGCCGAATGCCCATCACTATCTTAAACCCCAATACAACCCAACAGTGTATACGAAAAATAGAAAAAAAAAACCAAACAAAATACCCACTTTGCCACAACGGATGCATTTTATTAATACATCTAAACGCCTGTGGCAATTATACACTGCTGTTGTTATGGACACGTTAAAAGCAAATTCAACTACGGCAACAGCAACAAAACAACTAAAACGACAACTACAAAGAATACCAACCACCACCACGTTAAAGTGATACATGTGATGTGATGTATGCAAACGTTTGTATTTCTATTACAGTAGTACAACATGAACATGCCACACTATCACATTGCATGAATACATACTCCATTGCATTAGATACGTTTTGCTTGTATATTCCACATTGTATTTAATGCATGTCCACATAAATATTTTTACTTTGTTGTTTTTTATTTCATTCCCTCTGATGTTGCACATACAACTCATGGTAAATTGACATACAATACACTGTTGTTAGATACAATTAAGTGTCTAAAAACATATGTTTCACAAAAACGTGTGATGAAAATTAAGAAGCCAATACTATTTTAACAAAACAAAAAAATTGCTACTGAAACAAGTAATAAATTGCTTGAAAAATACATTTTGCAAATTTTTTTTTTATTTGAAAACAAAATATGATAGTAAAATATTTGAACTTACCATACTGCCGATATTATAGACTAGTAAATGTTCAGCATATGGACTATTCAATAGTACAGAATATAGTCTATTCAAGACTAAAGTCTGTTCTATAGACAAGACTATAATCTGTTCTACAGTCAATACTACTGTCTGTTCTACAGTCAAGACTATAGTCTGTTCTATAGTCAAGACTAAGGTCTGTTCTATAGTCAAGACTATAGTCTGTTCATAGTCAAGACTCTAGTCTGTACTATAGTCAAGAATCTAGTCTGTTCTATAGTCAAGAATCTAGTCTGTTCTATAGTCAAGACTATAGTCTGCTCTGTAGTCTGTTCTATAGTCAAGACTATAGTCTGTTCTATAGCCAAACTATAGTCTGTTCTATATCTAAAACCATAGTCTGTAGTATAGTCAAGACTAAAGTCTGTTCTGTAGTTAAGACTATAGTCTATTCTATAGTCAAGACTATAGTCTGTTCTATAGTCAAGACTATAGTCTGTTTTATAGTCAAGACTATGGTCTGTTCTATAGTCAAGACTATAGTCTGTTCTATAGTCAAGACTATAGTCTGTTCTATAGTCAAGACTATAGTCTGTTCTATAGTCAAGGCTATAGTCTCTTGTATAGTCAAGACTATAGTCTGTTCTATAGTCAAGACTATAGTCTGTTCTATAGTCAAGACTATAGTCTGTTCTATAGTCAAGACTATAGTCTGTTCTATAGTCAAGACTATAGTCTGTTCTATAGTCAAGACTATAGTCTGTTCTATAGTCAAGACTATAGTCTGTTCTATAGTCAAGACTATAGTCTGTTCTATAGTCAAGACTATAGGCTGTTCTATAGTCAAGACTATAGTCTACACTGTAATCTGTTCTATAGCCAAGACTATAGTCAGTTCTATAGTCAAGACTATAGTCTGTTCTACAGTCAAGACTATAGTCTGTTCTATAGTCAAGACTATAGTCTGTTCTATAGTCAAGACTATAGTCTGTTCTATAGTAAGGACTATATTCTGTTCTATAGTCAAGACTATAGTCTGTTCTATAGTCAAGACTATAGTCTGTTCTATAGTCAAGACTATAGTCTGTTCTATAGTCAAGACTATAGTCTGTTCTATAGTCAAGACTATAATCTGTTCTATAGTCAAGATTATAGGCTATTCTATAATCAAGACTATAGTCTACACTGCAATCTGTTCTATATTCTGTTCTATAGTAGGTTCTATAGTCAAGTCTACAGTCTGTTCTATAGTCAAGTCTATAGTCTGTTCTATAGTCAAGTCTATAGTCTGTTCTCTAGTCAAGACTGTAGTCTGTTCTATAGTCAAGACTATAGTCTGTTCTATAGTCAAGATAATTGTTCTACAGTCAAGACCATAGTCTGTTCTATAGTCAAGACTATAGTCTGTTCTATAGCCAAACTATAGTCTGTTCTATAGCCAAACTATAGTCTGTTCTATATTTTAAACTATAGTCTGTAGTATAGTCAAGACTATAGTCTGTAGTATAGTCAAGACTATAATCTGTTCTATAGTCAAGACTATAGTCTACACTGTAATCTGTTCTATATTCTGTTCTATAGTAGGTTCTATAGTCAAGTCTACAGTCTGCTCTATAGTCAAGTCTATAGTCTGTTCTATAGTCAAGTCTATAGTCTGTTCTATAGTCAAGTCTATAATCTGTTCTATAGTCAATACTGTAGTCTGTTCTATAGTCAAGACTATAGTCTGTTCTATAGTCAAGATAATTGTTCTACAGTCGAGACTATAGTCTGTTCTATAGTGAAGACTATAGTCTGATCTGCAGTCTATTCTATAGTCAAGACTATAGTCTGCTCTGCAGTCTATTCTATAGTCAAGACTATAGTCTGTTCTATAGCAAAACTATAGTCTGTAGTATAGTCAAGACTATAGTCTGTTCTGTAGTCAAGACTATATAGTCTATTCTATAGTCAAGGCTATAGTCTGTTCTATAGTCAAGATTATAGTATCTTCTATAGTCTGTTCTATAGTCAAAACTATAATCTGCTCTATAGTCTGTTCTATAGTTAAAACTATATTCTATCCTATAGTCAAGACTATATTCTGTCATATATTCAAGACTATAGTCTGTTCGATAGTCAAGATTATAGGCTGTTCTATAGTCAAGACTATATTCTGTTCTATAGTCAAGACTATAATCTGTTCTATAGTCAAGATTATAGGCTGTTCTATAGTCAAGACTATAGTCTGTTCTATAACCAAACTATAGTCTGTTCTTTAGTTAAGCCTATAGTGTGTTCTATAGTCAAGGCTATAGTCAAGACTATAGTCTGCTCTGTGGTCTGTTCTACAGTCAAGACTGTAGTCTGTTATATAGTCATGACTATAGTCTGTTCTATAGTCAAGACTATAGTCTGTTCTATAGTCAAGACTATAATCTGTACTATAGTTAAGACTATAGTCTGTTTTATAGTCAAGACTACAGTCTGTTCTTTAGCCAAGATTATAGGGTGTTCTATAGTCAATATTATAGTCTGTTCTATAACCAAACTAGTCTGTTCTATAGTTAGAACTATAGTCTCTTCTATATCCAAACTATTATCTGTTCTATAGCTAAAACTATAGACTGTTCTATAGTCAAGACTAGGGTCTGTCCTATAATCAAGACTATAGTCTGTTCTTTAGTCAAGACTATAGTCTGGTCTATAGTCAAGATTAGAGTCTATTCTATAGTAAAGATCATAGTCTGTTCTATATTCAAGACTATAGTCTGTTCTATGTTCAGGACTATAGTATGTTCTATATTAAAGACTATAGTCTGTTCTATAGTCAAGACAATAGTCTGTTCTGTAGTCCAGACTATGGTCTGTTCTATAGTCAAGACTATAGTCTGTTCTATAGTAAAGACTATGGTCTATTCTTTAGTCAAGATTATAGTATGTTCTATAGCCAAGACTATTGTCTGTTCTGTAGTCAAGACTATTGTCTGTTCTACAGTTCATACTATTGTCTGTTATATAGTGCAGACCATAGTCTACTCTATGGTCTACCCTACTATTAATCCTATTCTATATATTGATATTTCTTCTAATTTCTATAAAGTTTCTGAGCAATTGGTTTAGCTTTAGTTGTATGACCCCTTGTCATGAAGCTTTCTATTTTTTCTTACCAAATCTTAAGTCTTTTTCCTTTAAATCTAAGTAAAACAAAATTTAACTAATTAAAACAAAATTTAACTCCTGCCACAAAAGATCTTCTAGTTTTTATAGCAGCAATTATTCATCTCTAAAAATATTAAGAAAACTAAAATTTACTATGTATGTATGTTGTCATAAGTTTGCTTAAAAGAAAATGTAAATTTCTATTGCTAATTTTTAACTAAATTTTATATATTTTTAGTTTATTTTATTTTTCTTACAACAACTACTGCTGTTGCATAATTTTAAGAAAATTTTATCAAGGATTTATAGTCTATGTTGGCATTTATGTATGTGTATGTGCGTCTGTATGCAGTTAGTTAATTTCCATATTCTTTTACATTCATATGTTGCTTTGGGTATGAGTGTGTTGTATGCTTTTATATATTTTCATATACTTATGTACATAAATAGTAGTATACAATTTACAAAATGTAACACCATAATAAAATGTATTTTATTCTTAAAAATAGTCTTGCATTTTAATATACTACTTTCTGCATATAGAGAGTCATACTTCCTCTATATTATACTACTGCCATACTAGAATAATGAATTGTTTTCAAAGAAAAAAACTTTTTACTTAAAAAGGATGTATAAGGATATAATATATCCTG
>NW_023995519.1:0-106986 GCF_015586225.1 Lucilia sericata | reverse complement strand
GGAGTATTGTCGTCGCAAAGGGCGGTGCACGGCCAAAAATGATGAAAGTCAGAGCAATGTAATGATTTACGACGTGAATTTGCCAGGCGTAAATTGGAGGATGCCAATAATTCGGCTGAAAGTGGTTACAGTGATTCGGGTGGCCCAGCTTCGGATGAGGAAGTTGTGGTGGTAGTGGGACAAGATGTTGTTGATGGTGTTGCTGGAGATGCGGATATTGAAGTTGATGATTTAGAGCAGGAGGGTGCTTTGGCAGCCAGTACAGCTGCTGGTGGTTGCGTTAATTATAGACGCAAACGTTTGAGGGAAATGTTTGAACATACTCGTAAAATCAAACGTATGCAAAGTACTTCGCCTGGCAGGGCTGGTAATCCGATGCAACCTGAAATTGTAGTATTGCGTTGGAATAGTGCTCCTCCCACCTGCGGTTGGAGGGATAGTGGTGGCTTAGAGGAAGATGAAGACGACGAAGTAGAAGGTATAGCTTCTTCCTCTAACACTTCCTCGGAGAGGGGAGCTATACCAAAGGCACCCAATAGGCCTTCTAGACGTCCTAAACGCCGCAGCGCTGAACGCTTAGATACTGATGATAAACCTATAGCTGAAGCTGAGCCTGCTGATGACAGAGCCTGCAGAATTCAAAAGCTTGAACAACAATGTAAAACCTTGATAAAACAGGTATTGGAAACATCCGATAATCGTGAGCGTTTGGAAGTGCAACTTAAACGTTTTCAAGATGAAATATCTCCAGTGCAACATGCCGTTCCTTTGGAAGAACTTATAAATAAGAAACGTTTCGAACGTATGACTCGTGCTAGTTCAGTGCCAATTACCGGTTCAGGCTCTCTAACTCCGCGGGAAGAGGAATATACGCGCAAACGTTCGGAACGTTTGGAAAGATTAGAAGAAGAGAGTCGCCAATTAATGTCACGCATTAAACGCACCTCTGATAGAGGTCATTATTTGCGTTGCTCCTTGGATCGTATAAGAAGAGCTCCTCTCAGTCGTGAGGGCAGCTTAGAAAGTAATACTGAAGACGATGTCCGCAAGCCCGGAGAAGAGGAAGAACCAATTTCTAGCACTGAATCCAACTCCCAAGATAACTCACAATCGGAAAATCTAAATAATAAACCAAGTCCTTTAACAGCCGAAGAAGAAGCCTATACACAACGTCGTGCGGCCCGTTTGCAAAGACTTGAAGAAGAAAGCAAGCAATTGTTAACCAAGCTCTCCAAAAATAATCAAAGAGGTGATAATATCGGAACTAAACTTGATACTCTACATGAACGTTATAAATCTCAAGAAGAACCCACCAGTTCCAGTAGTTCTCAACAAACTCCAGCTATAGCAACAACTTCCTCACAATCAACGAACACTACTTCAACTCCCGGCAAAATGTCGGTGGAACAAAGAATTGAAAATATAGAGAAAATCTCCTCTAATCGTGAAGAACGTTTGCGCATTTTAGAAGAAGAGGGACGCCTGCTAATCAACAGGCTATCGGAAACCTCCGAAAAGGGTACCAAAATGATCAATAGAATTGCTGAAAGAGAACTCAACCGCCAGAAGCGTGCCTCCTCTACCCCCAATAGGGACAGTTCCTTAGATAATGATAGCTCTACCTCAGCTAAAGTTGTAAATGAAAATTCTACCTCTGACGAAACGCCTGTAGCGGCAGCGCTTTTACCCACACCAAAAAATGTGGCTTGCTCTAGTATTGTATCCGAGGAGCTCAATGAAAGGGTAACCATAACCACTATACCAAGTCAAATAGCCGCCCATCAGGGTGCCATTCCCAAATCTAAACCCACTTTACAGTTACTGGCCGCACGTCCCAAATCCGCTAGATTACAGAAATCGGAAAATAAGACCAATGATAATGCAAATGAATCTTTGGAAGATATGGTAAGACGTTTGCAATCATTGCCCTTCCCAGGTCAGGAACAAACAACTAAACCGGAAATAACTGAGGAAAAAGCGAAAGAATTTGAAAATGATTTAGAAGCCTCTAGCATGAAAGAAGATATTGCTAGATATGAAGAGCATAAAATGCCTGAAAATAATGAAAATCTTTCCGATTCCAAAGAGTGTCCCACAAATGCTAGTGAGCAATTAAAAACTCTCGAGACCTCTGTAGTAACAGAAGAAGTTGCTGTTGTTACTCAAACTCCAGAAGAACTTAACTCTCCAAATAATTGTTCTGAACAAGATTAATTTTACTACGATAAGACTTTATTCTTCGTGTTCAATTATTTTTAAACTTATTTATTAACATCATGATTTGCTGATTGTTCATTCGATTTCCTCTAGGCGCGGCATCGTTTGAATAATTCTCTATAAAACGTTCAGTTAATATTACAATTTAATTTAATGATATATTTTCAGATTTATTTACATATATATTTAGATTTTTAAATGATTTACGATAAATAATTGTAACTCGTAAGAAATAAAGGTTTCTTTCGTTTTGCTACTTAAATTTTTGAATGTGTTTTTTTGGTACTATATAATTTCAAAAAACCCTTAATACTGAATTATATCTTTTAATTTTGTTCGTTATAACTTAAATTCAGTTCTAGTTCAGTTCTAGTTCAGTTCTAGTTCAGTTCTAGTTCAGTTCTAGTTCAGTTCTAGTTCAGTTCTAGTTCAGTTCTAGTTCAGTTCTAGTTCAGTTCTAGTTCAGTTCTAGTTCAGTTCTAGTTCAGTTCTAGTTCAGTTCTAGTTCAGTTCTAGTTCAGTTCTAGTTCAGTTCTAGTTCAGTTCTAGTTCAGTTCTAGTTCAGTTCTAGTTCAGTTCTAGTTCAGTTCTAGTTCAGTTCTAGTTCAGTTCTAGTTCAGTTGTAGTTCAGTTCTAGTTCAGTTCTAGTTCAGTTCTAGTTCAGTTCTAGTTCAGTTCTAGTTCAGTTCTAGTTCAGTTCTAGTTCAGTTCTAGTTCAGTTCTAGTTCAGTTCTAGTTCAGTTCTAGTTCAGTTCTAGTTCAGTTCTAGTTCAGTTCTAGTTCAGTTCTAGTTCAGTTCTAGTTCAGTTCTAGTTCAGTTGTAGTTCAGTTCTAGTTCAGTTCTAGTTCTAGTTCAGTTCTAGTTCAGTTCTAGTTCAGTTCTAGTTCAGTTCTAGTTCAGTTCTAGTTCAGTTCTAGTTCAGTTCTAGTTCAGTTCTAGTTCAGTTCTAGTTCAGTTCTAGTTCAGTTCTAGTTCAGTTCTAGTTCAGTTCTAGTTCAGTTCCAGTTCTTAGTTCATTTCTAGTTCAGTTCTAGTTCAGTTCTAGTTCAGTTCTAGTTCAGTTGTAGTAAAGTTCTAGTTCAGTTTTAGTTCAGTTCTAGTTCAGTCCTACTTCAGTTCTTGTTCAGATCTAGTTCAGTTGTAGTTCAGTTGTAGTTCAGTATCTCTTTATTTCTTATTAACTCATTAAATTCCAACACATTAAATACAACAATTTTAACGAGACAACATAATTTATACGGTAACGTTGTTTGTCCATTATTTGTTATCTTAAATATTTTAATTACCCTAAAGAAAGAAACAACCAGTGGTTTACATACAAATTTTTACAAACGTAAATTTACGCTGCTGATAGCAAACCACAGCCTCCTACTTTTATTTATACCTCATAGAAATATTAACTCCTTTTTTGTTTGTGTTTTTACACAATTCACCAAATTAAGCTTTGTATTGTTGCAATTATAATAGTTTGAGGGAAATAATTATAATAATCATAATGACAATACACAAGCAAAAAATCTTGAAAATTGATAAGAATGGTGTTTCTTTTTGATACCCTACACTTATGTATTAGAGGGATGGTATTACTGGTTGTTTTGATGATTGTAACAGCCATGTTAAAAGTTAAAATTTATTGATTTAACACAAAGTGCTCATAGTAGGGCAGTGTAAATCATTGGCGTAGGCGAGTCCAAGATTGGATATGCTTGATTTGGTTTTAATGTGCGTGTGTTAAAACCACATTCACATTCAAAAAACGCCATAAGATAAACACCGACTCATCTACCAACAGTCAGACAGATATAATGACAATCAGAATGAGTTGAGTTGCTAATAGAAATTTTAAGGAACCAAAACCAACAGTTTAAGGAAAATATATTTGTGTATATTTTTGTGTTGTATTAGGGGTAAGTGTTTCCTGTGGAGTATAGGTGTTTGTGTGTGTATGAGAGGGAGCAAAAGTTTATTGTTGTTGGCTAAGTGTATGTGAGTGTGAGCACAAGTAACTTAATTTAGTATTCAACATTTAGCTTAACAAAAATAATAACTTTTATACTCATGCGACAAATGAGCTTGTTAGTCTTTTCTTGTTGCTGTCACCAGACCACAAGGGAGGAGAGAGTAATGGGACCAAACTAAATAATAAATCAAAAACAGATTTTAAAAAATTTTTGGAATTTCTGGACTTTTAAGTTTTTAAGCAGTAAGTTGACATTAATTACGTCGAGAGCAACAGTGACCTCGATCTCTGCCTTTATTTTGTACAAACGAGAAAATTACAGTTTGAAAATTCCTCGTCATTGTTCTGATGACATTTGTTAGTTCAAAATATAAAAAAGCCTTAAAAGAAATTTATTCTCTCTTACCAAAACTATGTTGATCCTAAATCTCTCTTGCTTCAATCTTAAGCTTGGTCTCGTTAAGGCTTTGTCGAAGAAACAACCATAACTTCTTTTAGAATTTATAGTAAAATGTTGTTGTTGACATAAATGTCAGGACTATGTTGTTGTTCGTATACGTCTGTAAGTAAGAGAATGTGTGTTATTTACCCCAACACACACTTACAACACCTCCCTGTAAATATGCAATTGTTTTCCTTCATTTTTACTTTACACTCTCACAATATCCCATACATAGTAGACAATGGAAAAGTGTGTAATAAGAAATTTGTACGTTGTTGTTTTGCTGTATTATCATGTTAATCTTAAATGCTGTTTTGTTGTTACCATTGTCATTTTTTGTTGTTCTTGTTTGGTTGTATCAGTTTAATTCTTTTGTCATTTTATTTTCTTTTTTCTTTTTGTTCTTATTAGTATAGTGTTTGTATATTGTATGTAGTTGTTACTTTAAGCCACCTTGTTGTAGCCTTGTTTGTTTGCATGTTGGAATTAAGTGCTGGAAAGCTACACTTGTGTTCAATACACTAAGTACACTACTGATCAGAGATTATCGAAGGAAAATCTTTCTATAGTCTAATTTTAAAGTCCACAGTCTAGTCTATAGTCTAGTCTATAGTCTAGCTCTAGTCTAGTATAGTCTAGTCTATAGTCTAGTCTATAGTCTAGTCTATAGTCTAGTCTATAGTCTAGTCTATAGTCTAGTCTATAGTCTAGTCTATAGTCTAGTCTATATTCTAGTCTATATTCTAGTCTATAGTCTAGTCTATAGTCTAGTCTATAGTCTAGTCTATAGTCTAGTCTATAGTCTAGTCTATAGTCTAGTCTATAGTCTAGTCTATAGTCTAGTCTATAGTCTAGTCTATAGTCTAGTCTATAGTCTAGTCTATAGTCTAGTCTATAGTTTAGTCTATAGTCTAGTCTATAGTCTAGTCTATAGTCTAGTCTATAGTCTAGTCTATAGTCTAGTCTATAGTCTAGTCTATAGTCTAGTCTATAGTCTAGTCTATAGTCTAGTCTATAGTCTAGTCTATAGTCTAGTCTATAGTCTAGTCTATAGTCTAGTCTATAGTCTAGTCTATAGTCTAGTCTATAGTCTAGTCTATAGTCTAGTCTATAGTCTAGTCTATAGTCTAGTCTATAGTCTAGTCTATAGTCTAGTCTATAGTCTAGTCTATAGTCTAGTCTATAGTCTAGTCTATAGTCTAGTCTATAGTCTAGTCTATAGTCTAGTCTATCTAGTCTATAGTCTAGTCTATAGTCTAGTCATAGTCTAGTCTATAGTCTAGTCTATAGTCTAGTCTATAGTCTAGTCTATAGTCTAGTCTATAGTCTAGTCTATAGTCTAGTCTATAGTCTAGTCTATAGTCTAGTCTATAGTCTAGTCTATAGTCTAGTCTATAGTCTAGTCTATAGTCTAGTCTATAGTCTAGTCTATAGTCTAGTCTATAGTCTAGTCTATAGTCTAGTCTATAGTCTAGTCTATAGTCTAGTCTATAGTCTAGTCTATAGTCTAGTCTATAGTCTAGTCTATAGTCTAGTCTATAGTCTAGTCTATAGTCTAGTCTATAGTCTAGTCTATAGTCTAGTCTATAGTCTAGTCTATAGTCTAGTCTATAGTCTAGTCTATAGTCTAGTCTAGTCTAGTCTATAGTCTAGTCTATAGTCTAGTCTATAGTCTAGTCTATAGTCTAGTCTATAGTCTAGTCTATAGTCTAGTCTATAGTCTAGTCTATAGTCTAGTCTATAGTCTAGTCTTTTAGTCTAGTCTATAGTCTAGTCTAAGTCTAGTCTATAGTCTAGTCTATAGTCTAGTCTATAGTCTAGTCTATAGTCTAGTTCTATAGTCTAGTCTATAGTCGTCTATAGTCTAGTCTATAGTCTAGTCTATAGTCTAGTCTATAGTCTAGTCTATAGTCTATAGTCTAGTCTAGTCTATAGTCTAGTCTATAGTCTAGTCTATAGTCTAGTCTATAGTCTAGTCTATAGTCTAGTCTATAGTTCAGTCTATAGTCTAGGTCTATAGTCTAGTCTATAGTCTAGTCTATAGTCTAGTCTATAGTCTAGTCTATAGTCTTAGTCTAGCTATAGTCTAGTCTATAGTCTAGTCTATAGTCTAGTCTATAGTCTAGTCTATAGTCTAGTCTATAGTCTAGTCTATAGTCTAGTCTATAGTCTAGTCTATAGTCTAGTCTATAGTCTAGTCTATAGTCTAGTCTATAGTCTAGTCTATAGTCTAGTCATACTAGTCTATAGTCTAGTCTATAGTCAAGTCTATAGTCACTATAGTCAAGTCTATAGTCAAGTCTATAGTCAAGTCTATAGTCAAGTCTATAGTCTAGTCTATAGTCTAGTCTATAGTCTAGTCTATAGTCTAGTCTATAGTCTAGTCTATAGTCTAGTCTATAGTCTAGTCTATAGTCTAGTCTATAGTCTAGTCTATAGTCTAGTCTATAGTCTAGTCTATAGTCTAGTCTATAGTCTAGTCTATAGTCTAGTCTATAGTCTAGTCTATAGTCTAGTCTATAGTCTAGTCTATAGTCTAGTCTATAGTCTAGTCTATAGTCTAGTCTATAGTCTAGTCTATAGTCTAGTCTATAGTCTAGTCTATAGTCTAGTCTATAGTCTAGTCTATAGTCTAGTCTATAGTCTAGTCTATAGTCTAGTCTATAGTCTAGTCTTCAGTAGATTAATATTTCTGTACTTATAATTATGTGCTTAGGTGTTTCGTATGTATGTTAGTGCTATTTTTGCTTGTGTTTAGAATTATTTATTAGTTTGTGTTTTTTTTGCTTTCTATCTCCTTTTATTTTTATAATTTTTATATTTTCTTGTTACTTTATTTAAGTTAAGGATTTGTCTCTACTTTGAAACCTTAAAAAATAAAATATACAGGACATTCTGTCTGTCTTTGTGTTTAAGTATTACTTCTCTCTACCAAGTAGCACTTGAACTTTTTATATTATTTGCAAAAAATGTTGTTTATTTTAGGGATTTTTGTCACATTTTTTCTTGTGTTTTTTTGATATTTGTGGTCTTTACGTTTGATTGTTATTAGCAATATTTTTTATTAATAATTTTTCCTTGTATTATTTTTTCATGTCATATTTATCCTTTTAAGTCTGGTTATTATTTATTAGTGTTGACCTTGAGGGCATAATTGTCTAACTAATTAGGGTTTCGTACAATCCGTGTTGTCATTTTATTTATTTTATGATAGAAGTCAAAACACGTGATAATCTTAATGATTTTATGGTTTCAAGTCCTAGAGCACATAATAGACGGAGGAAAATGATAGTTTGTTGTTTAGCTAAAGGATAAATAAGTATTTTTTTTGGACTTGTACAGGGATAACATACGGTCAATTAAAAGGTTATGTTTTTGGTTAATTGTTAGAGCGTTATTTTCTTTTTGCTAAAGTTTACGCTATTAATTATTAAAATTAACTATTGTTTTTAAAAGGGAAAATTGTGGTTCTAATGAGCTATAATATTTTTAGGAAGTTAAGAGCTAAGGATATTTAAGTATTAAAGCAATTTTAATGTGTTTGTATAAAAGCTGAATAGTAGTGATGATAGAATTTCATAATTTTCTATCTAACCCGACCTTAAAATATTCCGATCTTCAGTATTTTTAACACCAAATTTCCTGAAACTATTTTTCAGTGCATTTATTTAAGTTGATTTGATTTGTAGAGACAATTATGACAAGTAGTAGTTTTGCACTCTTGTTCTGAGACTATAGACTAGACTAAATTATAGACTAGATTATAGACTAGACTATAGACTAGACTATAGACTAGACTATAGACTAGACTATAGACTAGACTATAGACTAGACTATAGACTAGACTATAGACTAGACTATAGACTAGACTATAGACTAGACTATAGACTAGACTATAGACTAGACTATAGACTAGACTATAGACTAGACTATAGACTAGACTATAGACTAGACTATAGACTAGACTATAGACTAGACTATAGACTAGACTATAGACTAGACTATAGACTAGACTATAGACTAGACTATAGACTAGACTATAGACTAGACTATAGACTAGACTATAGACTAGACTATAGACTAGACTATAGACTAGACTATAGACTAGACTATAGACTAGACTATAGACTAGACTATAGACTAGACTATAGACTAGACTATAGACTAGACTATAGACTAGACTATAGACTAGACTATAGACTAGACTATAGACTAGACTATAGACTAGACTATAGACTAGACTATAGACTAGACTAGAGATTAGACTATAGACTAGACTAGAGATTAGACTATAGACTAGACTATAGACTAGACTATAGACTAGACTATATAGTAGACTATAGACTAGACTATAGAGTAGACTATAGACTAGACTATAGACTAGACTATAGACTAGACTATAGACTAGACTATAGACTAGACTATAGACTAGACTATAGACTAGACTATAAACTAGACTATAGACTAGACTATAGACTAGACTATAGACTAGACTATAGACTAGACTATAGACTAGACTATAGACTAGACTATAGACTAGACTATAGACTAGACTATAGACTAGACTATAGACTAGACTATAGACTAGACTATAGACTAGACTATAGACTAGACTATAGACTAGACTATAGACTAGACTATAGACTAGACTATAGACTAGACTATAGACTAGACTATAGACTAGACTATAGACTAGACTATAGACTAGACTATAGACTAGACTATAGACTAGACTATAGACTAGACTATAGACTAGACTATAGACTAGACTATAGACTAGACTATAGACTAGACTATAGACTAGACTATAGACTAGACTATAGACTAGACTATAGACTAGACTATAGACTAGACTATAGACTAGACTATAGACTAGACTATAGACTAGACTATAGACTAGACTATAGACTAGACTATAGACTAGACTAGACTAGACTATAGACTAGACTATAGACTAGACTATAGACTAGACTATAGACTAGACTATAGACTAGACTATAGACTAGACTATAGACTAGACTATAGACTAGGACTATAGACTAGACTATAGACTAGACTATAGACTAGACTATAGACTAGCTAGACTAAGACCATAGACTAGACTATCAAAGCGATTCTCAGTTATGTTGGGTGTTGAACTAATATTATTATATATCGGCTTTTGGCAGTTCCAACTATAGTTATGTAAAGTATAATAACACCAAACAAAGAGACTCGTCTATGTTAAAAATTTCTTCATATTTTTTGTAAATTAAAATACAAACCAGAAAAGTAGAAAATTTACTTAATTTTGCTTTTAACAATATTGTTACACCGAACAAAAAGGAAACAAAAACAATTTTTGTTATTGCTGCTGCTATTACAGTTACCACTACTAAGAGTATAAATATTGCTACCAGTACTAATACCAACTGCTGCCATATGTACAACAATATATTGTTGTGTTGAACGTAAAGTCTCTACAACAGAAAATATATTAGTTTGTGTGTGAGTGCATCTGTGGGTATGTTGCCACTAGAGCATGAATAAATGCACCTTTAATGTTGCAGTGACTCATTTAAAATTCATAAATTGCTTTATTATGCAAAAAACTAAAACTACTAGATACTGCTACTATTACAATATTTTGTTTTAGTTTTCAGTTTTTTTACACTGCTGCTGTGGTTGTAAACAAATATATATGTATGTAAAAAAACTGAATTGCATTTAACAATTTTGTAATATAAAATACAAGAAAAAAACAGTACCGAGAAATTTACGGAGATAGGCCACCATCACAACAGTAGCAATAGACAATTATGCGGTATAGTTAGTGCAATGGAACCAACTAATTTGGGAGACGCTTCGTAAATTGGTTTAATTTAAAGCAAGAATAATTTTTTAAATCAGTATAACAAATTCTGATGAAGATCGGTATATATTTATAGAGGGATTAGTCTACAATAAGCAAAATAATCAAAGCAGTTCCATCCATAATTGGCAGTACTTTTCCCGAAAATATGTATGTACATATGTACAATATGTATCATATTTGGTTAAAAATTTCAATCTGTAGTTGGTCCTACTTTACCTGCCTGGGAAAAAATCACCATTGCAAAGGTATGTGTGTATATAAAATTTTATTGTACCTTGTATTAGAGGTCTATAACTATAACAAGATGGAATATTTAAAAAAATCTAACAACGACTTTTTTGTTACTATTATTTTGTAGCTGCAGTTAAAAAATAACTGAGAGTCTGCTTCATTTAGCCACCAATGGTTAGTTATAAGTAACATTTTCATGGAGCATTTTTTCTATTCTATTGCCAACGTTGATGGCAGTTCATTTTTATACAAAAATTATGCGGTTTAGAAAGTTTTCATTCAAGCATACTTTTTTGAAAGAAAACGTTTAAAAAGGAAATAATAATATCTTATAAATAGCGTTGAGGCAAAGTAACAACGGCAGAGATTGAAAAACTGCCAACTGCTGTTTGGTTTGACAAACATAAATATTTAACAGCATGCAAAATGCTAAAATAGATCAATTTAAAGGTAAAAAGTAATATAAACAAAAAAATATGGAATAATAAGTAAAGGATATTAAAGGAAATGGATATAAAAAATATGTATCATATGTGCTTTCATTAAATATCTATTCTACCTGGGTTAAATATAGACAAAACCTTAAGGAAAAATCAGTCCAACTTCGGTTCTAGTTCAGTTCTAGTTTAGTTTCTAGTTCAGTTCTAGTTCAGTTCTAGTTCAGTTCTAGTTCAGTTCTAGTTCAGTTCTAGTTCAGTTCTAGTTCAGTTCTAGGTTCAGTTCTAGTTCAGTTCTAGTTCAGTTCTAGTTCAGTTCTAGTAAGTTCTAGTTCAGTTCTAGTTCAGTTCTAGTTCAGTTCTAGTTCAGTTCTAGTTCAGTTCTAGTTCAGTTCTAGTTCAGTTCTAGTTCAGTTCTAGTTCAGTTCTAGTTCAGTTCTAGTTCAGTTCTTCTAGTTCAGTTCCTAGTTCAGTTCTAGTTCAGTTCTAGTTCAGTTCTAGTTCAGTTCAGTTCTAGTTCAGTTCTAGTTCAGTTTAGTTCAGTTCTAGTTCAGTTCTAGTTCAGTTCTAGTTCAGTTCTAGTTCAGTAGTTCAGTTCTAGTTCAGTTCTAGTTCAGTTCTAGTTCAGTTCTAGTTCAGTTCTAGTTCAGTTCTAGTTCAGTTCTCAGTTTCAGTTCTAGTTCAGTTCTAGTTCAGTTCTAGTTCAGTTTAGTTCAGTTCTAGTTCAGTTCTAGTCTAGTTCTAGTCAGTTCTAGTTCAGTTCTAGTTCAGTTCTAGTTCTAGTTCAGTTCGTTCAGTTCAGGTTCTAGTCAGTTCTAGTTTCAGTTCTAGTTCAGTTCTAGTTCAGTTCTAGTTCAGTTCTAGTTCAGTTCTAGTTCAGTTCTCGTTCATGTTCTAGTTCAGTTCTAGTTCAGTTCTAGTTCAGTTCTAGTTCAGTTCTAGTTCAGTTCTAGTATTCAGTTCTTCTAGTTCAGTTCTGTCAGTTCTAGTTCAGTTCTAGTTTCAGTTCTAGTCAGTTCTAGTTCAGTTCTAGTTCAGTTCTAGTTCAGTTCTAGTTCAGTTCTAGTCAGTTCTAGTTCAGTTCTAGTTCAGTTCTAGTTCAGTTCTAGTTCAGTTCTAGTTCAGTTCTAGTTCAGTTCTAGTTCAGTTCTAGTTCAGTTCTAGTTCAGTTCTAGTTCAGTTCTAGTTCAGTTCTAGTTCAGTTCTAGTTCAGTTCTAGTTCAGTTCTAGTTCAGTTCTAGTTCAGTTCTAGTTCAGTTCTAGTTCAGTTCTAGTTCAGTTCTAGTTCAGTTCTAGTTCAGTTCTAGTTCAGTTCTAGTTCAGTTCTAGTTCAGTTCTAGTTCAGTTCTAGTTCAGTTCTAGTTCAGTTCTAGTTCAGTTTAGCTAGTTCAGTTCTAGTTCAGTTCTAGTTCAGTCTAGTTCAGTTCTAGTTCAGTTCTAGCTCAGTTCTAGTTCAGTTCTAGTTCAGTTCTAGTTTTCTAGTTCAGTTCAGTTCTAGTTCAGTTCTAGTTCAGTTCTAGTTCAGTTCTAGTTCAGTTCTAGTTCAGTTCTAGTTCAGTTCTAGTTCAGTTCTAGTTCAGTTCTAGTTCAGTTCAGTTTAGTTCAGTTCTAGTTCTAGTTCGTCTAGTTGTCAGTTCTAGTCAGTTCTAGTTCAGTTCTAGTTCAGTTCTAGTTCAGTTCTAGTTCAGTTCTAGTTCAGTCTAGTTCGTTCTAGTTCAGTTCTAGTGTTCAGTTCTAGTTCAGTTCTAGTTCAGTTCTAGTTCAGTTCTAGTTCAGTTTCTAGTTCAGTTCTAGTTCAGTTCTAGTTCAGTTCTAGTTCAGTTCTAGTTCAGTTCTAGTTCAGTTAGTTTAGTTATTTCATTTGTAGTTCAGTTCTCTTAATTTAATTAAAGCTTAAATTCAAAATTATGTTTGAAGCCTAAATAATAACCGTTGTTTTGATTTTCTTTAAAAGTGAAATATTGTGAGTCTTTAATTAAGGAAAATGTCTTTCTACTGATTAAAATTCACTTTTTTTATAACCACATTTTGTCTACGATTTCTTTTATTTTCAGTTTAAATAAATATTTTTCAGTTTGCAAATCAAATATTTTGATATTTTATCTTAACGAAGTTTCTTATTTGTTTTTATTTCATTTTTATTACGATGATTTTTTATTTGTTTATTTATTTCTGTTTTCATTTATGTTGGATTTTCTATTGTTTTTATTGTTCTTAAAGTTTCTTTTATTATTTCATCAAAATTCTTTTGTGGTCTTGCTTGCAATAATATAATAAATAGAAGAAATATGTTTATACTGTTGCGTTCATTTATTGTTGACGTTGAAGTACTTAGTTGTTGTTTTTGTTGGTGTTCTTGTAGTTGCTTGTTATTGTTGATGGGTTTTTTTGGTCAGTCAGTTTGTGGCATAACTTAAATTGCAACAATTTGTAACGATTTTCAACATGGATTTGAAGTGAATTTCTTGTTATGTTAAAGCAGCAAAATACTAACACAAGAAGTTATAAATACACTTAGAGAAACAAAAATCATTATAAGATAAAATCTATCTATTTATATTGATAAATTTCGAAATGGAAATATTTTGGTTAAGATTTTTGGGAAAGTATTATTTAAGTGCTTTTGTGACTATGTGAAATATTCTAACCAATTTTTCTTAGTGTTTAATGTTTGCATTGTCTATATTTACCTTTTTTCAAAGAAAAACTTCAGCAAAGATTTTCCTCTTAGCATGTTCTACCCATATGTGGGAGGTGGTTGCAAGTGTATTCTTTTCTTTTTTTTCGAGAAACAGAATTTTTTAGATGACTCTAAAGAATGTATGTCACACTTACCACTATTCTTAACAACTCCACCAGCAACATCATCAGTAACAGCAGCATCACATGTGATATTGTATGTTGCTGTTCATTATAATGTAAGTGACAGTTCTTAACGTTAAATATGTTGTCGTTGGTGTTTTTTCTTGGGACGTCGTCTTAGGAACTTGTCAGCATCTTGTTGCAATTTGTAATAAATTTGTTGTGCTAAGGAACTCAACTTAACTGAAAAGTTGAAAATGAAGAATAAAAAACAGAATTTTTTAGAAATGAAATTTTAAATTGAAACGAGAAAAATAATTTAAAAAATCATAGAGAAAAATAATAATTTTATATATAAATAATTCTATAGTTCATCTCCCGGTAATCCCATAATATTCTAAATCTTGTGGCCCATAAACATGTATATAACCCTAAAGTTAAAAAGCTCAGAAAATCCTTAACAATTCTGAAACTAATTTTTGACAAAAAGTTTTTGTATAGAAAGTCTCAGATAAAACAAAAAGGAAACATAGTATTAAAAAAGAATTTGAATTAAAAAGAAAGAAAGCTTTTTATGAAACATATTTTGTAAATGTTTTTTAAAAAAGCTTTTAAGGAATGCTATTTAGAACAGTTTTGTTAAGAACATTATTTATTTTAAGAAATCTTTTCTAAGAAAATCCTTTTTCAAATAAATTTTTTGGGGTTAAAGTTTTTTTATTTGTTTTTAAAGAAAAGTTACTATTTTTGTAAAGCAAGTTTATTTTAATATATTTTGTTAGAGACATATTTTTTGTGTTTAAAAAGCTTTTTTAATAAATTTTCTGTAAATAAAGCTTTCTTTAAAAAGGTTTTTGGAAAGAAAGCAAATTAAAAAAAGCTTGGATAGAAAGCTTTTGGAAAGAAGCTTTTTAATTAAAGCTTTTTTAAAGCAAATTTTTTAAGATAAGCTTATTTAAATAAATCTTTTTAATAAAAGCTCTTTTTAAATAAAGCTTCTTTAGAAAAAAGCTTTTTAAGAAAAACGCATTTTAAACCAAAGCTTTTGGTAGAGAAAGCTTTCTAAAAAAACTTTTTGATAAAAAGTTTTCGGAAAAATAAGTTTATTTAAATAAAGCTTTTTTTTAAATTAAGCTTATTTAAAGAAAGCTTTTTTTTTAAATTAAGCTTCTTTAGAAAAAGCTTTCTAAGAAAAGATTTTTGTGAAAACATATTAAAAAAACATGCTTAGAAAATGCTTTTAAACAAAAGCTTTTTGTATAGAAAGCTTTTTCACAAAAAGTTTTCGGTAAAAAGTTTTTTTCAGTATTAATATTTAAGGAAAGCTTTAAAAAAAATTTGTTAAATTTAAAGCCTCTTTAGAAAAAGCTTTTTAAGAAAAAATATTATGTTTTAAAAAATGCATTTAAATAAAAGCTTTTTATAAAGAACGCTTTTTGACAAAAAATTTTCGAGAAAAGAAAGTTTTTAAGGAAAAGCTTTATTTAAAGCCTCTTTAAAAAGCTTTTTAAGAATTAATATTGAAAAAAAAACGTGTTTAAAAATACTTTTAAACAAAAGCTTTTTGTAGCGAAAGTTTTTTAAGACTGACAAAAAATGTTTGAGAAAATTTTTTTTCGCTTAAAATTTTGTAATAAAAGTAATTAGGCTTTTTAATTAAATTTTTTTGTTAAATTATTTTTTTTTTGCAAAATTCTTAAAATTTCAAATTCGTTATTTAAAACTTGCAAAAGCTCTCGATATCCCCAAAACAATGCTACTTATAAAAAAAATGTCTCATAAAGATTTTTTGCCCAAAATTCGTCTTTTAGAAAATGCCTTCTAAGAAAAACTTCTTACGTAAAGGTTTTTAAAGAAAGCTTTTAAAGAAAAAGCTTTGTTGTAAAAAATGGATTTTGTAAATGTTTTTTTTTAGGAAAAGCTTTTTGGAATTAAAGTTTTTAAAAAATGTTTTTAAGAATTCTTTTAAACAAAAGCTTTTTAAGAAAAGACTTTTAATGAAAACTTTTCGAGGTAAGCTTTTTTACGTAAGTTATGGTAATGAAAGAATTTTAGGCAAAGCTTTTTATACAATTTTTTTATCTTATTTAAAAAAATATTTTTTTCTTGTTCCAAATTTGGTTTTTTAAATTTGCAACTGCATGCAAACTAACTTTAATTTAAAATATACTCTTAATATACCCAATATAATGTTAATCCTATAACAGATTATTTAAAAAGCTTTTTTGCCTAAAATTCATTTTCAAGAAAATGCTTTGAATTTCTTTCTCTAAAAATAATAATTTTCTTTTAATAGAACTCAATTGAGTTTCATTTCAACAATTTCATTATTATTAAGTATTAAGAGGACTATTTATCATATTAAAAAAATAGCTTAGTTTGTTTTTTTTCTACAAAAATATTCATTTATTATTTAAATTTAGTTCATATACACATAGAAATTTCATATACATTCATCAAATCATCAATTCATCATTATTGACTTTGTGACATTTTATCGTTTCTTTAACATAAATGCATTTCAACTATGAAAATTTTTCGTATAGAATTTATAATAATCAAAAGAAATGGGAAAAATATTTTATTTAAAAAAAAGTATTGAGGAAAAAAATCAACATTATACTTTAGACTGTATTTAGCAGTAGTGTATGTATAGAGAAGTGTGGTGGAAACCGGATGAGACGAATGAAGAGTGAGAAAGAGAAAAATGAAACTGGAAACCCGCAAAGCCAAAAAGGAAATCTAATAAAGTTTTAAGCATTGAAATCCATTGAAGTGTTTAATAAGCTGGCAATATACATAATATAGCTTTTGCTGCTATTGCTACTGCTACTAACGCTGATGCTATCACTATAACCCAATTGGCCAAAACATCAAATCAGATCATTTTGTCTTGAATGTGAAATGACTATTCTCTCCTTATAAAGGAAAAAGGACTTATCATGAGCTTTTGTTTCGTCAAAAGTTTTTTTTAACATCATGCTTTCAATTTGTAATCTTAACCGTTTGGTCAATTGGGTTTCCTGGCTTTTTCTATTTGTTGCTGTTGTTGTGGCTGCTTCATAAAACGTTTCATTTTATACTGCATTGAATTTCAATGTTGTATTAAAAAAAAGAACTAAACTAATAAGAATATAAAAATATATATATATTTGTAGGTTAGTGTAGATATATATATACAAACATTTTATGCAATTTATTGATAAAGACACGCTATTCAAAACAGTTGATTTGAATTTGTAAGAAAGAATATCAAAAAATAAAAATTTTAAGAAATCTTTATGCGTAAAAGAAGTTATAATGAAAAACAATTGAAATGCAAATTTTTTTATTTTATCAATCATACTAAATAATAATTATGTCTTGAGGCAAATAATTTTTATTAAATGCGTCTAAAAGCAAATAGAGAGAGATATTAATATAAAAATTCAATATAAAAATTTGCAAATTTTTTCTACAATAATCTAAAATTGCTGATGAAATTGATAGCAATGTTTTGATTTAAAATTTTAGGGGAAAATAATTTTTTAATTTGAATATTATTTATACGCTACAGAATCACTTTAAGTGTCGATTGGGCTATGTCCGTCTGTAAACGTTGTAAAACTTGTAAATGTAAACCTTGTGCGCACGCTACAGATAGCAATTTCCGTACCCGTATCCTCGAATAGGGCTCTGAAGTTCATAATTACATTAAATATTCTATTATCTGAATTGTGTATAAGCAAATAATATTTACTACATAGAATGTGTGTCTAATACAAACTTTCCATAACGGGTCGTAATACTTAAACAATACGTGTAAATCATAATAACCCGTAATAAGTATTCTTTGGTATAAGTCTAAATGATACTGCCGATTTTCGTAATAATCGGACCTTATTTGACCCTAGCTCACATACAAAGTCCTCTTCAAAAAATTACTTGAAGATTAATAATTCACTTATAAACACTAGTAATACGATAAAATATTTCATAAATAAATTATATATTAATAAGGATAGGTCCTTATATATATACATATAATGATAGATCCATATTTATCCATGCTTCCTTATAAGCACTCTTTTTCCTTCGAGAGAAGGGTATATACATATATATAAGTTTGTCATTCCGTTTGTAACTTCCACAATACAATATTCCGTCCCTATAGAGTATATATATATTCTGAATCCTTATAGATAGCGTACTCGATTAAGCCATGTCCGTCTGTCTGGCTTCTATCGGTCTGTCTGTCTGTCCGTCGTTCAGTCTGTGTCTCTGTTGAAATACATTTTTTTAAAGACATCTTCGGGATCCAAATTTTCAATTATTCTGTTAGACTTGCTTTCAGCAAAATCCGCCAAAAATATGTACATATAAGAAAAAATTCGAGACAACCTCTGAAAATTTTATGAGAAAAGTGCATGCTTTTACAGAAAAAACAAAACCAACACAGTTAGTTAGTTAGTTAATTATTTAGTTAGTTAGTTAGTTGGTTAGTTAGTTAGTTAGTTAGGTAGTTAGTTAGTTAGTTAGTTAGTTAGTTAGTTAGTTAGTTAGTTAGTTAGTTAGTTAGTTAGTTAGTTAGTTAGTTAGTTAGTTAGTTAGTTAGTTAGTTAGTTAGTTAGTTAGTTAGTTAGTTAGTTAGTTAGTTAGTTAGTTAGTTAGTTAGTTAGTTAGTTAGTTAGTTAGTTAGTTAGTTAGTTAGTTAGTTAGTTAGTTAGTTAGTTAGTTAGTTAGTTAGTTAGTTAGTTAGTTAGTTAGTTAGTTAGTTAGTTAGTTAGTTAGTTAGTTAGTTAGTAAGGGTGACAACGCCAAGCCAGATATTCCGAAGACGAACACGTCGGCGAAATCAACCTCGAAGGTAAGGGAATCTCAAAAGAAGCCCCAAAAAACGAGGAAGGAGAAGCTAGACGGAGGAAAAGGAAAAGAGCCGTTAGTTAGTTAGTTAGTTAGTTAGTAGTTAGTTAGTTAGTTAGTTAGTTAGTTAGTTAGTAGTTAGTTAGTTAGTTAGTTAGTAGTTAGTTAGTTAGTTAGTTAGTTAGTTAGTTAGTTAGTTAGTTAGTTAGTTAGTTAGTTAGTAGTTAGTTAGTTAGTTAGTAGTTAGTTAGTTAGTTAGTTAGTTAGTTAGTTAGTTAGTTAGTTAGTTAGTTAGTAGTTAGTTAGTTAGTTAGTTAGTTAGTTAGTTAGTTAGTAGTTAGTTAGTAGTAGTTAGTTAGTTAGTAGTTAGTTAGTTAGTTAGTTAGTTAGTAGTTTAGTTAGTTAGTAGTTAGTTAGTTAGTTAGTTAGTTAGTTAGTTAGTTAGTTAGTTAGTTAGTAGTCGTTAGTTAGTAGTTAGTTAGTTAGTTAGTTAGTTAGTAGTTAGTTAGTTAGTTAGTTAGTTAGTTAGTTAGTTAGTTAGTTAGTAGTTAGTTAGTTAGTTAGTTAGTTAGTTAGTTAGTTAGTAGTTAGTTAGTTAGTTAGTTAGTTAGTTAGTTAGTTAGTTAGTTAGTTAGTTAGTTAGTTAGTTAGTTAGTTAGTTAGTTAGTTAGTTAGTTAGTTAGTTAGTTAGTTAGTTAGTTAGTTAGTTAGTTAGTTAGTTAGTAGTTAGTTAGTTAGTTAGTTAGTTAGTTAGTTAGTTAGTTAGTTAGTTAGTTAGTTAGTTAGTTAGTAGTTAGTTAGTTAGTTAGTTAGTTAGTTAGTTAGTTAGTTAGTTAGTTAGTTAGTTAGTAGTTAGTTAGTTAGTTAGTTAGTTAGTTAGTTAGTTAGTTAGTTAGTTAGTTAGTTAGTTAGTTAGTTAGTTAGTTAGTTAGTTAGTTAGTTAGTTAGTTAGTTAGTTAGTTAGTTAGTTAGTAGTTAGTTAGTTAGTTAGTTAGTTAGTTAGTTAGTTAGTTAGTTAGTAGTTAGTTAGTTAGTTAGTTAGTTAGTTAGTTAGTTAGTTAGTTAGTTAGTTAGTTAGTTAGTTAGTTAGTTAGTTAGTAGTTAGTTAGTTGTAGTAGTTAGTAGTTAGTTAGTTAGTTAGTTAGTTAGTTAGTAGTTAGTTAGTTAGGTAGTTAGTTAGTTAGTTAGTTAGTTAGTTAGTTAGTTAGTTAGTTAGTTAGTTAGTTAGTTAGTAGTTAGTTAGTTAGTTAGTAGAGTTAGTTAGTTAGTAGTTAGTTAGTTAGTAGTTAGTAGTTAGTTAGTTAGTTAGTTTAGTAGTTAGTTAGTTAGTTAGTTAGTTAGTTAGTTAGTTAGTTAGTTAGTTAGTTAGTTAGTTAGGTTAGTTAGTTAGTTAGTTGTTAGTTAGTAGTTAGTTAGCTAGTTAGTTAGTTAAGTTTCAAGCCAGTTCTTTATCCTTCCAATTAAGTGTTTTGCTTGCAGTCACTTCATCTTTTATTTCATTTAAAATTTTCTGGATTTTAATAAAAAATTTCAATATATCTAATCTACTTCTACATTCTACTTGAAGATTTAATATGAAACGTGTTTTGCCTCAAGGTGTAAATTGATAATGTTATTATATGTTTCACCAACAGAAAAATATTACTTTAAAATTAGCATTTATTTATAATAATAAAAAGTATAAATTTCGTAAATCTAAAAATTATACTAAAATTAACCAAAGGCAATCATGATAAACAATTTTAGGAAAGCTAACAACTGATTTGTTTAGCAGGAAAGAAAAGACCAACATAATTAGCTTAGGAATACAGTAACATTACCATAATTAAAGAAATAAAAAGTTTCTCCCAAAATATTGATATGTGTGTGAGAAAATATCTACATATTTAAATATATTTAGTATTGAATGTTTGCAAAAAATTGATGTTTAATATATAAAAGAACATTTATGTGGATATTTCGGTTAAACATTGACTTCTTTCCATCACTTCACATTATATCCAATTTAAACCAATTCATTGTTGGTGCGTTGCCATAAAATACCTGTAAACGCAATCATGTAATAAAGAAAAACGCTGAAATCATGAATATTTTCATAATATAAATATAAATTCAATTTTAAGCATTTGATTTACCAAATTAACGTGAAATTTTTATACAATGATGGCAATAAAAATAAAAAACGTAAATCACAGGCAAGATTTTTAAAAAAAAGAAGAATGAATTTTCCATATATTCTCAATTATACACTCGTATATACAGTGTGTTATGGAAGTTTGTTAACAAATGAAGAATAAAGTAATGAAAGGAAATCAGTTTAAACTTTTCTTGTAAAGTCTTTTTACTTTTGGCTGTAAGTTTAAGCAAGTTTTGAATATATTGGATCACTTGATTAGATGTTTGTACAAATACTTCCTTGACATACTATACAGACACATAGCCACCACTTGCTCACTTACACACCTGAGTAAACCGTAATAACAATGAGGAAGAATTGAAATACATGTTGATTTAATATCACACACAGAATGTCGTCTCTCTATTACTCTCACTCACACATACTCCTGTAAAATACATACTTAAATAATGGCATTAAATTGAAATAAATGATTTCCGTTTATATTATTAAAATGCAGGGAGAAGCTGACAAAGAAGTTGGCAAAAATAAGTATAGAAGAAAGATGTTTCTTCTCCAAGATGACAAGGTATATTAAACGTTAAACGTATGTTCTACGTTGTGGATATATTTAACCATATTTTGCATAATATTATAATAAAATTCTTCACTTAATCAATGAACATGCATGTATGTGAGTATGTGTGTGCAAGGATGTGAAAATAAATGAGAGAGAGTGAGCGAAGAGTGCGTAAGTTAAAATGATAATGTGTAAATGTAGCTACTTTTAGCTTGTACGTTAAACGTTTATATCCTTTTTTTGCGGTGAAGATGACATTTTTATGGAATAGCAAAGATATTTTGAATTTATTGTAAGGTTTGCAAATATTCTTAAGAACACAGCTCAAAAATAATTACAAAATATCAGTTCATATTTCATAAATTTATCAAGATTTTTATAGATTTCCTTTAAAGTTAAAAAATATTTCAAGCAATTGTGGGCCATATGTAATTAATTTATCCCCTTTTGCCCACTATAGGGTGTCAGCAATTTCCTTCACACTATTAACGACACCATCCTTTCTTTTCTGAACAATTTTCTTGTTTTTGTTGGTGTTTACTCTCGCATCATGCAACCAATAAATAATCAACACAGCATGACTGACAATGATGTTCAGAGGTTGATACCGCTCGTATGTCTTTGTCTGTATGTTAAACGTTTGACTGGTGTGTCTTCTGTGTGTATAAATGTTTGTACTTTATCATGCCAAGAAATGACAATAAGACTTGATAAAAGTCTCAAAAAATTGTGGCAAGTACCCATAATAAAATGAAGACATTTTGTATGAGTTAAAAAATAAAAAAATAATCAAGACTAAGAATGGGTATTATATTTGTGACAGTTATCCATACTTATTTCTTTCGCTTTTATATCCTTATGCGGCACTATAGTGGAGGTTTAGAGTATTGTGGGTTTGTTATGATGTTTGCAATAAACTTTTGCAACTAACTAACTAACTAACTAACTAACTAACTAACTAACTAACTAACTACTAACTAACTAACTAAAACTAACTAACTAACTAACTAACTAACTAACTAACTAACTAACTAACTAACTAACTACTAACTAACTAACTAACTAACTAACTAACTAACTAACTAACTACTAACTAACTAACTAACTAACTAACTAACTAACTAACTAACTAACTAACTAACTAACTAACTAACTAACTAACTACTAACTAACTAACTAACTAACTAACTAACTAACTAACTAACTAACTAACTAACTAACTAACTAACTAACTACTAACTAACTAACTACTAACTAACTAACTAACTAACTAACTAACTAACTAACTAACTAACTAACTAACTAACTAACTAACTAACTAACTAACTAACTAACTACTAACTAACTAACTAACTAACTAACTAACTAACTAACTAACTAACTAACTAACTAACTACTAACTACTAACTAACTAACTAACTAACTAACTAACTAACTAACTAACTAACTAACTAACTAACTAACTAACTAACTAACTAACTAACTAACTAACTAACTACTAACTAACTAACTAACTAACTAACTAACTAACTAACTAACTAACTAACTAACTAACTAACTAACTAACTAACTAACTAACAAACTAACTAACTAACTAACTAACTAACTAACTAACTAACTAACTAACTAACTAACTAACTAACTAACTAACTAACTAACTAACTAACTAACTAACTAACTAACTAACTAACTAACTAACTAACTAACTAACTAACTACTAACTAACTAACTAACTAACTACTAACTAACTAACTAACTACTAACTAACTAACTACTAACTAACTAACTAACTAACTAACTAACTAACTAACTAACTAACTAACTAACTAACTAACTAACTAACTAACTAACTAACTAACTAACTAACTACTAACTAACTAACTAACTAACTAACTAACTAACTAACTACTACTAACTAACTAACTAACTAACTAACTAACTAACTAACTAACTAACTAACTAACTAACTAACTACTAACTAACTAACTACTAACTAACTAACTAACTAACTAACTAACTAACTAACTAACACTAACTAACTAACTAACTAACTAACTAACTAACTAACTAACTAACTAACTAACTAACTAACTAACTAACTAACTAACTAACTAACTAACTAACTAACTACTCACACACAACATCCGCTTTTACGCTTTACAACCCTGTTTCCTGTGAGGAGTATAGGACGGTCGAAAGCATCACGGAATAACTGTGCAGAACATCCTACTATACCAGAAAATTGTTACAGTAAGCACCGTGATAGTGGCAGGTTTGGAGGGTAAAAGATAGCAGCCCTGCCAGTAAGGAAACAAAAGCCTCTGACTTCCTGCATAATTTAACAACATTCCATCTAGAGCCTCCATATCGAATTCGTAGCAATTTTATCAAATAATTTCTTTCTAAAACACTAAATAATTAAAGGCTGCAGTAGTGTATCCTATGGGCGAACATGCGGCTAATGTGTTTTTTTCTCCTTAAAGATTTACCACCAACATATCAAGATGATTCTTAAGAGACAAAGATATACTTAACATTGCATTGAAGGCATTTAACAGCATAAATAGGTTTTTCTTGTGTGTGTGTGTTTTCTTTTATATCTTCTACTTTATTTTGGCATTTAACAGAAATAAACTGACTTCATTTGCTGTTCTTTCATGGAAACAGCTAAAAGGAATCCTTTAGCTTTCATTTAATATCCCTACTAGTACTTCAAATTCACAACAGGTAACCGCAACAATAACAAACATATAATTTTAAAAATGTTCGAAAAAAATAAAATAAATACTTGTATATGTACTTGTTCACAATGAGCCGCTTGACTTAGTTGTTTCAATATTTTAAGAAATTATTATTTTTGTTTGTAAATTTTATGTTGTACTTTTGTATTTTAAACAGTCAACATTTTGAAACGAAAAGGTTGCGTATGAGTATTATTTTGTTTATATTTCGTGTTGTAGTCATTGTTGTTTTTTCTTGTAGAATTTATGTTAAAAATATGTAAATTAAAAAACCGCATGAATGCTGTTAAGCGTAACTGTAGATGTTGAAGAGAATAATGTTATAAAAATAATAATATTTTCTTGTTTTATTTTGCATAAAAAACGAATGTTGAAAATAATGAAGTCTGCTAAAGATAAAATAATAAGATCAAAATGTTAAAGAAATGATTTATTTTGTTATTTTTTATTTACTTTAAAATTTCAAACATTAATAGTGAAGTGAAGAAGAACTTCAAGTTATGTAAAGTAGAACTAACAATTTAGAATTAGTTGTAACCGCACCCTCAGGTTTTAAAAATTTTGAAAAAGATTTAAAAAATTTAAGTTTCAACTTCCTTAAAAACTCTTTACAGGTGAAATCTTTGATGTAAAAACAAAATACAAAAAATATCTATGATTCAAATTATACATCTACTACTTTGGCCTTTTCTTTATTCCATTTAACACCTCTGTCAACAATAGTGACAAACAATGCATTTACGTATGTATGTATGCATTTCTACAAACAACACCTTTTCTATATACATAGATTTTCTTTTTTGTAATCTTTTTAAAAGCAACTTTCATCAGTTTGTATTTTGCAACTTGTCTATTGTATATGAAATTCCATTGTCTGGAGTATGTCATCCTTGATGTCCTTGTTATGTGCTTCAGGTATTTACTATTGTTCAGCTAGATTATTATTTCTCTTCAAGAAGAAATTTTTAACAAAAGTTTACATGTGTGTGAACAGATTTCTAACACATTGTACCAATGGATAGAAACATTTTTATATGAATTCCAAAAATATATATATTTTCTAAAAAATCTCTTCTTATGTTAAATATGTACGTGTGAAAATGTATACTGTGCTTGTAAGAAATATTTTTTTCGAAGCAAAAAACTTGTAGATAAATTTAATAAGAAAATGAATTGTATTATTTGTGCTAAGCATGAGTACATATGTACATTGAAATACTTTTCAGCGAATTTAATTTGCATTAATTCAAAAGAAAATATGAAATCTAAAGTGCAGGACAGGAGGACCATCACCATAAAGATCATAAAGTAACACCGTGCAACAGTCATTTTCGCACATGAAAAATCTATGTTTACAGGAAACTGAATGAACTCTATGTACTCAGTTTTCATAATCATCTCTTGTTTCCATGTAAAAGGACCTTAAAATTTAAAGGACACACGATTTTAAAAGATGAAATTCCAAATTTATTATATAAATCAATAAGTCAAGTCTAGTCTCTAGTCTAGTTCTAAAAGTCTAGTCTATAGTCTAGTCTATAGTCTACTCTATAGTCTAGTCTATAGTCTAGTCTATAATCTAGTCTATAGTCTAGTCTATAGTCTAGTCTATAGTCTACTCTATAGTCTAGTCTATAGTCTAGTCTATAATCTAGTCTATAGTCTAGTCTATAGTCTAGTCTATAGTCTATGTCTATAGTCTAGTCTATAGTCTAGTCTATAGTCTAGTCTATAGTCTAGTTTATAGTCTAGTCTATAGTCTAGTCTATAGTCTAGTCTATAGTCTAGTCTATAGTCTAGTCTATGTCTAGTCTATAGTCTAGTCTAAAAGTCTAGTCTATAGTCTAGTCTATAGTCTAGTCTATAGTCTAGTCCTATAGTCTAGTCTATAGTCTAGTCTAATAGTCTAGTCTATAGTCTAGTCTATAGTCTAGTCTATAGTCTAGTCTATAGTCTAGTCTATAGTCTAGTCTATAGTCTAGTCTATAGTCTAGTCTATAGTCTAGTCTATAGTCTAGTCCTATAGTCTAGTCTATAGTCTAGTCTATAGTCTAGTCTATAGTCTAGTCTATAGTCTAGTCTATAGTCTAGTCTATAGTCTAGTCTATAGTCTAGTCTATAGTCTAGTCTATAGTCTAGTCTATAGTCTAGTCTATAGTCTAGTCTATAGTCTAGTCTATAGTCTAGTCTATTGTCTAGTCTACTGTCTTGTCTATAGTCTAGTCTATAGTCTAGTCTATAGTCTAGTCTATAGTCTAGTCTATAGTCTAGTCTATAGTCTAGTCTAGTCTAGTCTATAGTCTAGTCTATAGTCTAGTCTATAGTCTAGTCTATAGTCTAGTCTATAGTCTAGTCTATAGTCTAGTCTATAGTCTAGTCTATAGTCTAGTCTATAGTCTAGTCTATAGTCTAGTCTATAGTCTAGTCTATAGTCTAGTCTATAGTCTAGTCTATAGTCTAGTCTATAGTCTAGTCTATATCTAGTCTATAGTCTAGTCTATAGTCAAGTCTATAGTCTAGTCTATAGTCTAGTCTATAGTCTAGTCTATAGTCTAGTCTATAGTCAAGTCTATAGTCTAGTCTATAGTCTAGTCTATAGTCTAGTCTATAGTCTAGTCTATAGTCTAGTCTATAGTCTAGTCTATAGTCTAGTCTATAGTCTAGTCTATAGTCTAGTCTATGTCTAGTCTATAGTCTAGTCTATAGTGTAGTCTATAGTCTAGTCTATAGTCTAGTCTAAGTCTAGTCTATAGTCTAGTCTATAGTCTAGTCTATAGTCTAGTCTATAGTCTAGTCTATAGTCTAGTCTATAGTCTAGTCTATAGTCTAGTCTATAGTCTATCTATAGTCTAGTCTAGTCTAGTCTATAGTCTAGTCTATAGTCTAGTCTATAGTCTAGTCTATAGTCTAGTCTATAGTCTAGTTTATAGTCTAGTCTATAGCTAGTTTATAGTCTAGTTATAGTCTAGTCTATAGTCTATAGTCTAGTCTATAGTCTAGTCTATAGGCTAGTCTATAGACTAGACCATAGACTAGTTCAGTTTTAGTTCAGTTCTAGTTCAGTTCTATTTCAGTTCTAGTTCAGTTCTAGTTCAGTTCTAGTTCAGTTCTAGTTCAGTTCTAGTTCAGTTCTAGTTCAGTTCTAGTTCAGTTCTAGTTCAGTTCTAGTTCAGTTCTAGTTCAGTTCTAGTTCAGTTCTAGTTCAGTTCTAGTTCAGTTCTAGTTCAGTTCTAGTTCAGTTCTAGATCAGTTCTAGTTCAGTTCTAGTTCAGTTCTAGTTCAGTTCTAGTTCAGTTCTAGTTCAGTTCTAGTTCAGTTCTAGTTCAGTTCTAGTTCAGTTCTAGTTCAGTTCTAGTTCAGTTCTAGTTCAGTTCTAGTTCAGTTCTAGTTCAGTTCTAGTTCAGTTCTAGTTCAGTTCTAGTTCAGTTCTAGTTCAGTTCTAGTTCAGTTCTAGTTCAGTTCTAGTTCAGTTCTAGTTCAGTTCTAGTTCAGTTCTAGTTCTAGTTCTAGTTCAGTTCTAGTTCAGTTCTAGTTCAGTTCTAGTTCAGTTCTAGTTCAGTTCTAGTTCAGTTCTAGTTCAGTTCTAGTTCAGTTCTAGTTTAGTTCTAGTTCAGTTCTAGTTCTCTAGTTAGTTCTAGTTCAGTTCTAGTTCTAGTCTAGTTCTAGTTCTTGTTCAGTTCTAGTTCAGTTCTAGTTCAGTTCTAGTTAGTTCTGTTCAGTTCTAGTTCAGTTCAGTTCAGTTCTATTTCAGTTCTAGTTCAGTTTCTAATTCAGTTCTAGTTCAGTTCTAGTTCAGTTCTAGTTCAGTTCAGTTCTAGTTCAGTTCTAGTTCAGTTTCTAGTTCAGTTCTAGTTCAGTTCTAGTTCAGTTCTAGTTCAGTTCTAGTTCAGTTCTAGTTCAGTTCTAGTTCAGTTCTAGTTCAGTTCTAGTTCAGTTCTAGTTTCAGTTCTAGTCAGTTCTAGTCAGTTCTAGTTACAGTTCTAGTTCAGTTCTAGTTACAGTTCTAGTTCAGTTCTAGTTAAGTTCTAGTTCAGTTCTAGTTAAGTTCTAGTTTCAGTTAGTTCTAGTTCAGTTCTAGTTCAGTTCTAGTTCAGTTCAGTTTAATTCAGTTCTAGTTCAGTTCTAGTTCCGTTCTAGTTCAGTTCTAGTTCAGAATTCTAGTTCAGTTCTAGTTCAGGTTCTAGTTCAGTTCTAGTTCGGTTCTAGTTCAGTTCTAGTTCAGTTCTAGTTCAGTTCTAGTTCAGTTCTAGTTCAGTTCTAGTTCAGTTCTAGTTCAGTTCTAGTTCAGTTCTAGTTCAGTTCTAGTTCAGTTCTAGTTCAGTTCTAGTTCAGTTCTAGTTCAGTTCTAGTTCAGTTCTAGTTCAGTTCTAGTTCAGTTCTAGTTCAGTTCTAGTTCAGTTCTAGTTCAGTTCTAGTTCAGTTCTAGTTCAGTTCTAGTTCAGTTCTAGTTCAGTTCTAGTTCAGTTCTAGTTCAGTTCTAGTTCAGTTCTAGTTCAGTTCTAGTTCAGTTCTAGTTCAGTTCTAGTTCAGTTCTAGTTCAGTTCTAGTTCAGTTCTAGTTCAGTTCTAGTTCAGTTCTAGTTCAGTTCTAGTTCAGTTCTAGTTCAGTTCTAGTTCAGTTCTAGTTCAGTTCTAGTTCAGTTCTAGTTCAGTTCTAGTTCAGTTCTAGTTCAGTTCTAGTTCAGTTCTAGTTCAGTTCTAGTTCAGTTCTAGTTCAGTTCTAGTTCAGTTCTAGTTCAGTTCTAGTTCAGTTCTAGTTCAGTTCTAGTTCAGTTCTAGTTCAGTTCTAGTTCATTCTAGGTTCTAGTTCAGTTCTAGTTCAGTTCTAGTTCAGTAGTTCAGTTCTAGTTCAGTTCTAGTTCAGTTCTAGTTCAGTTCTAGTTCAGTTCTAGTTCAGTTCTAGTTCAGTTCTAGTTCAGTTCTAGTTCAGTTCTAGTTCAGTTCTAGTTCAGTTCTAGTTCAGTTCTACTTCAGTTCTAGTTCAGTTCTAGTTCAGTTCTAGTTCAGTTCTAGTTCAGTTCTAGTTCAGTTCTAGTTTAGTTCTAGTTCAGTTCTAGTTCAGTTCTAGTTCAGTTCTAGTACAGTTCTATAGTCTATCTATATCGTCTAGCTGAACCTAAATGCTTGTTGGGACATTTAAAAATCTGTCCTCGTCGTGTATAAGAATCAACGTTAAATAATATAAACTTTTTTAAAGTACAAGTATGTGGTGCATCAACAACAACATTATCGTCATCATCATCATCATCCGCAGCAGCATTATTCTCATTACTACTAACAACAATCTCTACATGTTCATCATTATCAGTATTATAGAGAATAAAGTCCATTAGCCAACTAACGGGCATATTGTATTCGTAAAAGTTGATAAAAAGAAAAACAAAACAATAAACAAACAAAAAAGAAGTATTGAAAAAACTTCAAGAACGTGTTGGATTTTTCATTCCTCTTTCACACTCTTACACAAATACTTTTTAGCCATAAACATTGTAATCAGTTGTATTAAAACTTGGAAAAAAAGCCGAAAGAGAAAAAAACCTTTACATACTAGAAAGATTTCTTTAATGAATTTTCATTAAAACAAAAGAAAACATTTTGATTTTCATTTCGCTGCAAATAAATTGAGAAACGTAATGAAAGTGTATTTTCTTAGTGGTTCACTAGGATGGTTCAATAAGGATTTATACAAGTCTAGTTTGATTTTTCTTTGTCTGAAATTACTTTTAGAGTCTTGTTGTTAGATAATATCATACGTACCGCTTTACATATTTGGAAAATTTTCGCAATAATTTCTATGAAATTAAAAACATTTACTTTTGCTAAAGTGTACCTACTTAGACCAGTGCAAACTTGAATTTTTACAGTTGTATTCCAAGAAATATTCATCTAAAATCAGTGAGTAAATTATCTTCCATTATGAGCAATTGTGGAAAGATTTAATGCAAGTAAGAGTATGTAATTTTACGTACGTTTTGCAGTAATTTTAGATACGTTATTACTGTGACCAAACGATATATTAACTTAAGTAAACTTATGATAATTTTAGAACTTTAATGTTCAAAATTTTTATAATAAATATCGCATATCATAAACACGATAAAATATTTAAAAATAAGTGTTTAAAATTAAAATTTTTTTCAACTTAATTGCTTTAACATATTACCACAGTTACATAAGTATGTCAGTGCCACTGTTGCCAACTTTTTTCCCAAAAATATCGCTAAAGTCGACTGAAAAATAGCTAGAAATAGCTAAATTCAAGACATTTTGAAAAATTTAGCGATAAATCGTCAAAATAATATTTATTATATGATTCTGAAAAGAAATAGCTAAAAAACTAGCTAAATTTTTCAGATTTTTATATTATTCTAAAAAGTCAGCGATTTATCGCTAAAATCTATATACATACATACGTAGGAATGGGATAGTGATACAAACACATCTTATAACAAACACATTAGAGAATCTTTTTTTATGTTAAATATTTCACTTTGGGTTAGGAAAAATGTCAAGTTGAGGTTAATTTCGATATGCGACCCTATACAGATTGCTTTAGAAATGTTGTAAAGATAAATTGAATTTCGAAATGCTGGCCTTTATGGATCGATCCTTTATTTTCGGCATAGAAGTAATTTTTATTTCTCCATTACAATACAATTACAAATTATTTTCTAACCTAATTTACCGAGCAGGGTGACGATAACCATACGACCGTTGTAGTGTAGCAGACCAGGATCTCTGCTGGGAATCGAACCCACACCCCCAGACTGACAGGCTAGCACACTACCAACTAGCCTACCGGGGCACCCAAGATTATTATACACTCCTTTTGTGGGAAGTTTATCTGCAATATTTTATTTTATTATCATATCACTCATTTACTAAAGACTAGAATAATTAAATATTCGTTTTTTAATTGAGTAACAACAAAATATACCCCCCCCTTTTAAAGTTTTTCGTATAACTTTACCTGTACGCACAAATATTTGCTCCTAATTATGTTCTTCAAACATTCAAAATAAGTATAATACACACAGCTAAAACTCAAATAATTTACATTGAATGCATATTTTTATATACATACATACATATATGTAAATATCGTCATTCGTAGCAACTTTTAAGCGATATTATCAAAATATAAAAAAGTAAGAAAGTATAGTCGGGCGTGGCCGACCATATGATACCCTACACCAGTTATGAATATTAAATGTGATTTATTTTTCATAATAAAGCATTTATCTTCCATATTCCCTTGTTCCGATACATTTAAGCAATTTATGGATGAAAAACTAATTTTCTGAAAGAGGCTTTATATGGGGGCTAGGGGCAAATATGGACCAAGCCCGATAAAATTTGTGAATATATTTATATTTACATAATATTTTATTGTGGTGAATTTCATCGCGATATTTGTGTTTATAAGTTAATTTGGGACTTCAAGTAATTTTCTGAAGGGGACTTTGTATGGGAGCTAGGGTCAAATGGGGCCCGATCTTTATGAAATTTGGCAGGGTCATCAAGACTTCTATAAAACTTAGTTGTGCCGTATTTTATCGATATATCTGTATATTTAACATAATTATGAGCTCAGAAGCCCCTTTTTCGGGGGGTTCTGTTCTATGGATGCTAGGAGAAATAATGAACCGATTTTAAACCATTTTCAATAGGCTTCGTCCTTGGGTCAAATAAAACGTGCGTGCCAAATTTCATCCAATTATCTTGAAAATTGCGACCTGTAGCTTGCGCACAAGGTTTACATGGACTGGCTGGCTGTCCATGTCAGCCAGACGGACGGACGGGACATAGCTTAATCGACTCAAGAAAACGATTCTAAAGCCGATTGGTATACTTTAGGTGGGTCTAGGATGAATATTTTGTATGTTACAAACATCAGCACAAATCCAAATACCCTCCCCACTAAAGTGGTGTAGGGTATAATGAATAAAAATGCCTTAAAAATCTAAAGAAAAATCGCTAGATTTCCCGCTAAGAGCTAAATCATATTTTTCCCCCGCAAAATGGGATTAAAAATCGCTAGATTTGACGAGAAAATAGCTAAATTGGCAACAGTGGTCAGTGCAATAAGTAGTGAGTATGTGTTGAGGTCCTCTCTAAAACATGTGGGTGTCATTGGTTTTCATTAACTTCGAAAGAATGGTAAAATTTTTCTTCAGTGTGGTACTAACGGTTTTTGCTGAAGCTGTTGCATTTGTGTGTGAGAGGAAAGGGGTAATGATGGGATTGCATAAGCATGAGAGACGCAATGGCTGAGGAAAGAAATCAATGTAAAAATGTGGATTTAGTAGTTGAAAATTTTTGTTTACAAACTTATGTTTTAAGTACATGGAGTTAGAGTTCTCTTATAACATAATGCCATTAGTTGCTTAACTTTACTTTTAACTAGTAATACATGCAGGCATTGGTACTTCAAATACACTTAGCCATAAAAATATTGGAATGTAAAAGTTTATAAAAAGTAAACACTTTTAGGAAAATTACTTCAAAAAAACTATTTCAGTGTCGTTTTTCTCATGTATCAACACAAGTTTAATGCTGTTCGTATGGTAAGATTAAGTCCTATTGTCGGAATACTATTTTATTGCACTGTAGTTTGTTTTGTACTACAACTAAGTATACAGAAATTACAAAACTTCATTTATAATTGCTTACTGCATGCTTTAAGTCCACAAAATGATTTTTCGGAGTTTAACCAATGATGAAAATGCAAAATAATCTTATTATTATTCGAAAATGAACAATTGCCGCTTATAATGGTTTTTGTTGATTTGGGACCAAAATTAGAGGTTTTTGTCGTATAGAAAACTAGAACTGAACTAGAACTGAACTAGAACTGAACTAGAACTGAACTAGAACTGAACTAGAACTGAACTAGAACTGAACTAGAACTGAACTAGAACTGAACTAGAAACTGAACTAGAACTGAACTAGAACTGAACTAGAACTGAACTAGAACTGAACTAGAACTGAACTAGAACTGAACTAGAACTGAACTAGAACTGAACTAGAACTGAACTAGAACTGAACTAGAACTGAACTAGAACTGAACTAGAACTGAAACTAGAACTGAACTAGAACTGAACTAGAACTGAACTAAACTGAACTAGAACTGAACTAGAACTGAACTAGAACTGAACTAGAACTGAACTAGAACTGAACTAGAACTGAACTAGAACTGAACTAGAACTGAACTAGAACTGAACTAGAACTGAACTAGAACTGAACTAGAACTGAACTAGAACTGAACTAGAACTGAACTAGAACTGAACTAGAACTGAACTAGAACTGAACTAGAACTGAACTAGAACTGAACTAGAACTGAACTAGAACTAGAACTGAACTAGAACTGAACTAGAACTGAACTAGAAACTGAACTAGAACTGAACTAGAACTGAACTAGAACTGAACTAGAACTGAACTAGAACTGAACTAGAACTGAACTAGAACTGAACTAGAACTGAACTAGAACTGAACTAGAACTGAACTAGAACTGAACTAGAACTGAACTAGAACTGAACTAGAACTGAACTAGAACTGAACTAGAACTGAACTAGAACTGAACTAGAACTGAACTAGAACTGAACTAGAACTGAACTAGAACTGAACTAGAACTGAACTAGAACTGAACTAGAACTGAACTAGAACTGAACTAAAAAAGAACTGAACTAGAACTGAACTAGAACTGAACTAGAACTGAACTAGAACTGAACTAGAACTGAACTAGAACTGAACTAGAACTGAACTAGAACTGAACTAGAACTGAACTAGAACTGAACTAGAACTGAACTAGAACTGAACTAGAACTGAACTAGAACTGAACTAGAACTGAACTAGAACTGAACTAGAACTGAACTAGAACTGAACTAGAACTGAACTAGAACTGAACTAGAACTGAACTAGAACTGAACTAGAACTGAACTAGAATGAACTAGAACTGAACTAGAACTGAACTAGAACTGAACTAGAACTGAACTAGAACTGAACTAGAACTGAACTAAACTGAACTAGAACTGAACTAGAACTGAACTAGAACTGAACTAGAACTGAACTAGAACTGAACTAGAACTGAACTAGAACTGAACTAGAACTGAACTAGAACTGAACTAGAACTGAACTAGAACTGAACTAGAACTGAACTAGAACTGAACTAGAATGAACTAGAACTGAACTAGAACTGAACTAGAACTAGAACTGAACTAGAACTGAACTAGAACTGAACTAGAACTGAACTAGAACTGAACTAGAACTGAACTAGAACTGAACTAGAACTGAACTAGAACTGAACTAGAACTGAACTAGAACTGAACTAGAACTGAACTAGAACTGAACTAGAACTGAACTAGAACTGAACTAGAACTGAACTAGAATTGAACTAGAACTGAACTAGAACTGAACTAGAACTGAACTAGAACTGAACTAGAACTGAACTAGAACTGAACTAGAACTGAACTAGAACTGAACTAGAACTGAACTAGAACTGAACTAGAACTGAACTAGAACTGAACTAGAACTGAACTAGAACTGAACTAGAACTGAACTAGAACTGAACTAGAACTGAACTAGAATTGAACTAGAACTGAACTAGAACTGAACTAGAACTGAACTAGAACTGAGCTAGAACTGCTAGAACTGAACTAGAACTGAACTAGAATGAACTAGAACTGAACTAGAACTGAACTAGAACTGAACTAGAACTGAACTAGAACTGAACTAGAACTGAACTAGAATGAACTAGAACTGAACTAGAAACTAGAACTGAACTAGAACTGAACTAGAACTGAACTAGAACTGAACTAGAACTGAACTAGAACTGAACTAGAACTGAACTAGAACTGAACTAGAACTGAACTAGAACTGAACTAGAACTGAACTAGAACTGAACTAGAACTGAACTAGAACTGAACTAGAACTGAACTAGAACTGAACTAGAACTGAACTAGAACTGAACTAGAACTGAACTAGAACTGAACTAGAACTGAACTAGAACTGAACTAGAACTGAACTAGAACTAAAAGAACTGAACTAGAACTGAAATAGAACTGAACCATTGATTAGTGAAATGTCGCGTATTATTGATATGTATTATGAATGATTTCAGTCAAGTTAAGAAACACGGCTACGTGAAGTCTTTTGAATGAGAAATTAAAGGGGTGGATGTGAAAAAAGTATTTTAAATGATTCTCTCTATTGTACAAAGACAAAAAACGTTCCTTATTTTGATGTTACAGTTTTAGGTTGAGATAGCAGAGATATATAGGTTTTCGTTCCTACTATAACAGAACACGAGTTTGTTTTTATACCCTCCACCCACCATCAGTGGTGATAGAGGGTATATATAACTTTGTCATTCCGTGTGTAACACCAAGAAATATTCATCTGAGGACCCAACAAAGTATATATATTCTGGGTCCTTATCAAATTCTGAGTCGATTTAGCTATGTCCGTCTGTCCGTCTGTCCGTCTGTCCGTCTGTCCATCTGTCCGTCTGTCTGTGTAAAACACGCTCACGATAAAACGAAGCAATAGAGCTTAAACCAAATTCACCCAAAATGTTCTTCATTTCCTAAGTTGTTTGGAATTGGCAAATGGGCAAAATCGGTTCACACCGGGAAAAGTTATGAATCAAATTTAAAACAACCTCGGATAAAAATAAGCATTTTTTACACATTCTGATGTAGTTTTCTCGAAAACTATGCAAGATAATTCCATGAAAATCACCATTCATTCGTTTCTGCACAAGATCTTGATCCCTGCTGAAAATTGCCAGAATCGGTCCACAATTTCATATACCTCCCATACAAAAGTACATATTCCCGGAAAATGGGTTTTTTGTTAATAACTTCCGCCACAATGTCGATATCTTCACAAAATTTTACAAATTAAAATCTTATGTCAATAGAATTCTTTCAGAGGAAAAATTTTATGGATCGGTCCATAATTCGACATAGCTCCCATACAAGGTCCCCTCCCGAAAATCACTTAAACGCGCATAACTCATTACTAAATTAAGATATCCAAATAAAATTTGATATAAGTATTGCCCATATGCATAGAAATATTACTGTGAAATTTTTTTCCGATCGGTCCATAATTGGTCATAGCTCCCATACAAGGTCCCCTCCCTAAAAATCACTTAAACGCGCTTAACTCATAACTAAATTAGATATCCATATAAAATTTGGTACAAATATTACTCATATTCACACAAATATTGTTGTGAAATTTTTTTTCCGATCGGTCCATAATTGATCATAGCTCCCATACAAGGTCCCCTCCCGAAAATCACTTAAACGCGCATAACTCATTACTAAATTAAGATATCCATATAAAATTTGGTATAAGTATTGCCCATATGCATAGAAATATTACTGTGAAATTTTTTTCCGATCGGTCCATAATTGGTCATAGCTCCCATACAAGGTCCCCTCCCGAAAATCACTTAAACGCGCTTAACTCATAACTAAATTAAGATATCCATATAAAATTTGGTACAAATATTACTCATATGCACAGAAATATTACTGTGAAAGTTTTATCCGATCGGTCCATAATTGGTCATAGCTCCCATACAAGGTCCCCTCCCGAAAATCACTTAAACGCGCATAACTCATTACTAAATTAAGATATCCATATAAAATTTGGTATAAGTATTGCCCATATGCATAGAAATATTACTGTGAAATTTTTTTCCGATCGGTCCATAATTGGTCATTGCTCCCATACAAGGTCCCCTCCCGAAAATCACTTAAACGCGCTTAACTCATAACTAAATTAAGATATCCATATAAAATTTGGTACAAATATTACTCATATGCACAGAAATTTTGCTGTGAAATTTTTTTCCGATCGGTCCATAATTGATCATTGCTCCCATACAAGGTCCCCTCCCGAAAATCACTTAAACGCGCATAACTCATTACTGAATTCAGATATCCAAATAAAATTTGATATAAGTATTGCCCATATGCATAGAAATATACTGTGAAATTCTTTTCCGATCGGTCCATAATTGGTCATAGCTCCCATACAAGGTCCCCTCTCGAAATCACTTAAACGCGCATAACACATTACTAAATTAAGATATCCATATAAGGTTTGGTACAAGTATTACTCATATGCACAGAAATATTACTGTGAAATTTTTTTCCGATCGGTCCATAATTGGTCATAGCTCCCATACAAGGTCCCCTCCCGAAAATCACTTAAACGCGCATAACTCATTACGTAATTAAGATACCCATATGGAACAAATATTACTCATATGCACAGAAATATTACAGATAATTTTTTTTTTCCGATCGGTCCATAACTGGTCATAGCTCCCATACAAGGTCCCCTCCCGAAAATCACTTAAACGCGCATAACTCATTACTAAATTAGGATATCCATATAAAATTTGGTATAAGTATTGCCCATATGCATAGAAGTATTACTGTGAAATTTTTTTCCGATCGGTCCATAATTGATCATAGCTCCCATACAAGGTCCCTTTCAGAAAAACACTTAAAGGCACATAACTCATTACCAAATAATGATATAAATAAATAATATTTTTGTTCATAAATACTATTTTGTAATGCAAAAACACTTAATGCTATTTCAAAAATTTTTCACGATCGGTCTATATTTGGTCATATCTCTCATACTAGGTCCTGCCCCTAAAAGCGCTTTAACCGTATTTAACTATTTGCATTATCAATTTGTGTAGAACAAAATTATATATATGTATGTATTTGTAATCCTTAAATCTTTCACACACATGCATACATGCAAATACGAGATATCGCTAAAGCATATCTTAGGGCGCTATAAAAATTTAAATGAAAGTGACGTTTCTAATGTTCAATAAATCTTGGAATTGTAGTAGATTTAAGCTGTTTAAATCTTGGGATTTTTCTATTTAAGACATGAGAAAACTTATTTCTACAAATATTTTATTAATTAGAAATGTATTAATACAAAAGTTGCTGGTGGAGGGTATTTAAGATTCGGCTCAGCCGAATATAGCACTCTAACTTGTTATAACTACTTTTTCCGACTGCCCTCTTAAGCATAAACACTCAAACACCGTATCTCCTTACACATCTACTAAATAAAGTAACCTTAAACAAGGTCTGAGGTTTGTCTTTTCCTTTCCGGTTTTTATGGCTTTAATTCGTTTGGTACTCCTAAAGTTGCTAGTTGTTGGATGTAAACACAATTTCAGCCAGAGCTTGATTTTGTTGTTTAATATTGGCCATTGTAAAGAAAAACAAACAAATTGCTGAATGAAGCAAAACTTCTTACATACCCTTAAATTTAACAAGGTTTTGTATATAGAAAAAAAAAATAAATTGAACAAAACCTTGAATGAGATAATTTCTTGTAGTAACATATTTAAGTGTAAAAAAATATAGGTAAAGGTTCCTGTCCGTTGACAAGTCTAAAGTAACCTAATTGGCAGTACACTTTAAATTACTTTAAAATTGAAAGAAAGGTGACATTTTCCAGCAGTTGGTTTTAGAAATTTAATAGAATTTTAAATTAAAGGGACATATTTAAAGTAGTAATACTTTGTCTGAGTAATAAGACAGAGAAATTTAAGCATTAAATAGTGAGTTATATGAGAAGATATTTCAATCAATATATTTGAAAGCCACAATTTATTGGAAATTTTCCAAAGGAAGTTTGATTTAAATCCCAAAATTTACAGCCAAAAGTGAAAATTTAATCTTAGTGCAATTTCTTTATTTTCAATTCCCAATGCCACTGAATCATGCTAAGGTTAATAAAACACCTTGACTACTGTCTGTCTGATTTATTGATTTTCACCGAATTTTCTAAAGTAACTTCAACAAACAAAAGAAAATTTCGTCTTTACTAAATTGTAATACAATCAAAAGGAAATAAAACACCTCTTCCTAACAACTCCTCCTAATAAAATTTATCAAACGTACCTGCTACATGCTAAACACATTATTACAATTTGCATTTAAATAAAAAAACACAATAAATATTGATTGGTAAGATATTGCGTATGAGTGATATTTATTGTTGAATGAATTCAATAAAAAATACACACAACACTCATACGTATCGTGTTACATTTAGTTTGAAGGGCAAATGCTTAGACAACGTGTTGGCTGTCTATAGGGAATGTATGTAGAATTCCCTGGATTATTTTTTTACAAATAAATTTACACCCAAATGTTTTAGATCGTAAGGTTGTATGTACAATTCAAATCAATCAAAATTTCTGTATTTTATGATTTTTCTTCATATTTATTGTTAAGAATTATGGCAAATCAAAAAATTCAATACTGGTAGTTCAGATATTTGCTTTACAATTTACATTTGAATAAAATGTAACAAGAATTATTACTCAATCTTCCCAGAAATATAAAAGGACACATTTGTAAGGATTTTTACGTTCTTGTGGATTTTTTCCACATTTTCATTTTATTTCCATTTTAATGTCATAATAAAATTGTGAAAATGTAAAAAAATAACATTCACAAAAAATCGCTTAATTTAAAATGTGTGTTATGAAAGTCAATAGTATTTCTATACAAATAAATAAATTTTTCAAACAAATTCATGTTTTAACCTTCAACAAAAAGAGTGAAACCTGTAAACAAGTATTTTTAAAAAGGCCACAAGTCATTCTTTATTTTGAATCAATGGATTGATGATGAATAAAACAGAACACGAAAGCTTATATGAACAATATTTTGGCGTAGTCGAGGAAACACTTTTCTATTGTTTCGTGCGTTTCCTTTTTTTATATTTTTTATTCACGTGATATTTTATATAATATTTTATGTACAAAATTATATGCAGACATTTGAATAAGTGTAGAATCATATGCAATAGAGTGGCTCCCATTGAAAGTTAGATAAAAATGCTCAAACAATTTTAAATTCTAAATGATTAAGCACATAGAGACAAATACCTAAAGTAATTGATTCTCTTATATTTGCAGCTAATACAATGAACTTATTTCTTGGTGTCGACCTAATACCTAAAGAAAACATGTTATTTTTTAATACATTTCCATACACACATGCAAGCATTACTCATATGAATTTAAATAATTTGTTATATTTCATGTTCATGTTCACTATTTTGTTGCTGGTGATGTGGAGGTTTTGTTAGTTTTGTTTTCCAGAAGTCTGTAAAATGTCAAGGAAACGTAACTTTTCTTTCAGTATTTTTCGTTGTTATTACTGTAGCAGAACTTAAATTTTTATATCGTAAATATAAATTTAATATAACATATTACGTTGTCTTACCGTAAAATTAGCTTTCTTAAAATTAAAAGAAAATCGATGTAATTATATGTTGTATAAAACACAAAGGACAATATAAGTCATGCAATTAAAAAATAATTTCTTAGAAAAAACTAATGACATAACTTCTTAATTAAATTAAACATAAGTTCAGCTCAGCAACAGAACTGAACTAGAACTGAACTAGAACTAGAACGGAACTAAAGAACAGAACTAGAACTGAACTAGAACTGACTAGAACTGAACATAGAACTGAACTAGAACTGAACTAGAACTGAACTAGATCTGAACTATAGAACTGAACTAGAACTGAACTAGAACTGAACTAGAACTGAACTAGAACTGAACTAGAACTGAACTAGAACTGAACTAGAACTGAACTAGAACTGAACTAGAACTGAACTAGAACTGAACTAGAACTGAACTAGAACTGAACTAGAACTGAACTAGAACTGAACTAGAACTGAACTAGAACTGAACTAGAACTGAACTAGAACTGAACTAGAACTGAACTAGAACTGAACTAGAACTGAACTAGAACTGAACTAGAACTGAACTAGAACTGAACTAGAACTGAACTAGAACTGAACTAGAACTGAACTAGAACTGAACTAGAACTGAACTAGAACTGAACTAGAACTGAACTAGAACTGAACTAGAACTGAACTAGAACTGAACTAGAACTGAACTAGAACTGAACTAGAACTGAACTAGAACTGAACTAGAACTGAACTAGAACTGAACTAGAACTGAACTAGAACTGAACTAGAACTGAACTAGAACTGAACTAGAACTGAACTAGAACTGAACTAGAACTGAAACTAGACTGACTAGAACTGAACTAGAACTGAACTAGAACTGAACTAGAACTGAACTAGAACTGAACTAGAACTGAACTAGAACTGAACTAGAACTGAACTAGAACTGAACTAGAACTGAACTAGAACTGAACTAGAACTGAACTAGAACTGAACTAGAACTGAACTAGAACTGAACTAGAACTGAAACTAGAACTGAACTAGAACTGAACTAGAACTGAACTAGAAACTGAACTAGAACTGAACTAGAACTGAACTAGAAACTGAACTAGAACTGAACTAGAACTGACTAGAACTGAACTAGAACTGAACTAGAACTGAACTAGAACTGAACTGAACTAGAACTGAACTAGAACTGAACTAGAACTGAAACTAGAACTGAACTAGAACTGAACTTAGAACTGAACTAGAACTGAACTAGAACTGAACTAGAACTGAACTAGAACTGAACTAGAACTGAACTAGAACTGAACTAGAACTGAACTAGAACTGAACTAGAAACTGAACTAGAACTGAACTAGAACTGAACTAGAACTGAACTAGAACTGAACTAGAACTGAACTAGAACTGAACTAGAACTGAACTAGAACTGAACTAGAACTGAACTGAACTAGAACTACTGAACTAGAACTGAACTAGAACTGAACTAGAACTGAACTAGAACTGAACTAGAACTGAACTAGAACTGAACTAGAACTGAACTAGAACTGAACTAGAACTGAACTAGAACTGAACTAGAACTGAACTAGAACTGAACTAGAACTGAACTAGAACTGAACTAGAACTGAACTAGAACTGAACTAGAACTGAACTAGAACTGAACTAGAACTGAACTAGAACTGAACTAGAACTGAACTAAACTAGAAAACTAGAACTGAACTAGAACTGAACTAGAACTGAACTAGAACTAAACTAGAATGTTTCAAGCGAAAATATTTTTGAATACAGTTTAAAATATCATTCATCTCGTTTTATATCATCAAATATTTTAATAATTCCATAGAGGCCAAATGCAAGTTTTTAATAAATTCATCACAAGTTTAGTTGGTGTTCCCTCTTTGTTTTAGCTAGAATATTAGAATATTTTTTTAAATTTTAAAGCCTTGAATATTTTTTGGGATACAACAACAAAATTTGCAGAAAATAGCTCAAACAAAAAAACTCTTAAATGTTTTTATTACCATGTTACTCAAAACAGTTTGTTCTTCTATTTGTATACGAAAAAACAAAAATCAAATGAAAGTTGTATAACTAAAAAAAAAGAAAACGAATTCAAAATAAAAACATTCCAAAGTTGTAATTTTCAAATGTTTAATATTTAAATTGTTGGTAGAATTTGGGTTTCCTTTACATTTTTTTTTTTTAATTTCAATTTTGTTTTTGCTCTAAAAATTCTAGAATTCATATATATTCATATGAACACTCGCTTGCAAGTAATATATAAATTTCTGTATGTATGAACACAGTTAAAAATAGAATTTCCATTTTGCTTTAACGATAGCAATCAGAAAGTTCCTAAACGAGTAAGGGAAATTAATTACTCACAAATTTCACAATAAATATCATTCGACGTATGGCTCATTAAAACAAACAAACATGAAACTTTTCTTTCTGCCCTCGTATCTTAACATGCTCCTTTGTATGTCTGTTGCTTGTCGTTATTTTACTGACAGCATATTATAAAAATTTTATTTTAGTTAGTCCTTGTATGAGAGCATGTGTACATCTGTATGTATGTTAGTATTTTAGAAAACAGAGTTTTTACTGTACATGTTTTTTACTGTGAATTTATTTTCTGTTTTTGCCAACAACACCATGACAATTTTTATAGCCTTAATATAATTATCACAGCAAAAAAAAAATTAACCAACGAAAAAAAGAAATCGGGAACAAGTGAAAGCATTTGTGGCAACGTGCGTGTGAAAAAATGTTTTTATTTGTGTCTACATACACAGACATACATCAGTACATATGTACTTATGTATGTACATACATATGTATAAACATTAAGTAAGTTACTTTCATTCCTGGTTGACACCTAAAATATGTTAGAAAACATATGAATTTCATTTTTAAAAGTTTGTTCTTGGAGTTATTTTTTGTTTGTCTTTTCTATCGTTTTTATGTTTTAACAACCAATTGCTTATATTTTTATAAGGATGATATCTGAATAAATAAAAAAATAGCAGAATTAAGGCTTGAACTTAAACACAATGAAAGTATTTAGTCCCTCCATAAGTGTTGATAATGCCTTAAAGGATATTTGTTTTTAATTTAAATTCTAACATTACCTTATTTGGTATCTTTATGAGAGATTGTATTTTTTATATTAAATTATGGTATTTTTATTGCTTTTTATGAATATAATTTTTTTATTATAAAATATTAAATATTTAAGTACCATTTTTGGCATTTGATTACTAAATTTAATACATGTATTACAATTTCTAATAAACATTTTATTTTCAACAAATACTAGAACAGATCTAGTAGCGAACTAAAACAGAACTAAAATAAAACTCGAACGGAACAGAACAGACAGAACTAGAACAGAACTAGAACAGAACTAGAACAGAACTAGAACAGAACTAGAACAGAACTAGAACAGAACTAGAACAGAACTAGAACAGAACTAGAACAGAACTAGAACAGAACTAGAACAGAACTAGAACAGAACTAGAAACAGAACTAGAACAGAACTAGAACAGAACTAGAACAGAACTAGAACAGAACTAGAACAGAACTAGAACAGAACTAGAACAGAACTAGAACAGAACTAGAACTAGAACAGAACTAGAACAGAACTAGAACAGAACTAGAACAGAACTAGAACAGAACTAGAACAGAACTATGAACAGAACTTGAACAGAACTTGAACAGAACTAGAACAGAACTAGAACAGAACTAGAACAGAACTAGAACAGAACTAGAACAGAAACTAGAACAGAACTAGAACAGAACTAGATCAGAACTAGAACAGAACTAGAACAGAACTAGAAACAGAACTAGAACAGAACTAGAACCAGAACTAGAACAGAAACTAGAACAGAACTAGAACAGAACTAGAACAGAACTAGAACAGAACTAGAACAGAACTAGAACAGAACTAGAACAGAACTAGAACAGAACTAGAACAGAATAGAACAGAACTAGAACAGAACTAGAACAGAACTAGAACAGAACTAGAACAGAACTAGAACAGAACTAGAACAGAACTAGAACAGAACTAGAACAGAACTAGAACAGAACTAGAACAGAACTAGAACAGAACTAGAACAGAACTAGAACAGAACTAGAACAGACTAGAACAGAACTAGAACAGAACTAGAACAGAACTAGAACAGAACTAGAACAGAACTAGAACAGAACAGAACTAGAACAGAACTAGAACAGAACTAGAACAGAACTAGAACAGAACTTAGAACAGCACTAGAACAGCACTAGAACAGAACTAGAACAGAACTAGAACGGAACCAGAAACAGAACTAGAACAGATCTGGAACAGAACTAAATCTAGTACTAGAACATAACTAGAACAGATCTGCAAAAGTATATATTGTGCTAAGAAACGACTCTTTAGACAAAATGTTCACCTATATATGATAACGATTTATTTAATTTAATTAGGTTTAATATTGTCAGATATTTTAAAAGTGTATTAAATATTCAATGAATTTATTTTACAGCAAATATTATTCTAGTTATTAAGAATTTACATGAACACAATACGCCAGAGTAAAAATTATCCTTTATCTTTGTTCTCATTTTTACATAATCACTGTGTTGTAACCTTCATACGATATAGTACAAGTGTAACCAGCCCAATACGATTATCTTTAATCTAAATTTTAATTAAAAATTGTTCTACATATAAAACGTATAAATTGTTCCCAATAGTCTTGTTAGAAAATCTAAAATACAAATGAACACATGCATAAACACGCATATTCACATGTTTCACGTACGTGCATTTATGTATGTGTACATAATCCTCACTTCCATATTATATGTACAAAATATTTTTGAAATCAAATAAATGTGTTTGAAACTAAAATCCTTGTAGTTTTGTTTCAACTAATTTTAAATATCACGGCAACAACAACAGACAAATATTTAAATATCTAAGAAATACCATGAATGTTAACAAACTAAAATACAAATTTAATTTTAAACTTAATAACAAAACATGTGCTGGCAGAACTTCAGGAGAATCAGAGAAAGTTGAACTAGGGAAAAGGAAAATTAACAAAAGTAGAGATCATTTTGTTATTGACTTTATGGAAAGGAAACGGAAGAAAAGTCAAAATGAAAACAAACACACAAATATTTCAGATTAAAGATTTAAAATGAACCTTGTGTTGTTTGCATCAAAAAATAAAACAAAACGGAATAAACTAAATAAACTCAAAAAGAAAGTTTCAACATTGTTCATAAACTTGAAAAGAAAAAGTCAAAAGACAAAATACAACAAATAATAAAAATAAAATTAAACAAAAGTTTTTGCGTTATTTTATTTATTCAGTTTGTTGATAAAATCTTATCAAAAATGAATTTGCATTAAATTTAAGTTTGTGTTTTTCTTTAACATGACTTTTATTTTCATTTCCATTTAAAGGCAGAGTAACAGTCGCCGTCACAGTAAAACAAATAAATAAGTTACAGACTTGTTTTATACTTTATAAAAAAAAATCAAAAAAGTCAAGGTCCTTTTAACCATTAAAGAAGTGTCAGCAAATCTTAACTTGATATTTATTTTTTACGGTATATTTTAGCAATAACATATAAGCGAGTGAAAAGATACACTCGAAAAATATTCTTAATAAAATCAGGACAATATATTTCTAGCAACAAAATGCCACTTTTCTTAAATATCCTTTTACTGCACTGATTACTTTAGCTACAACTGTCATTTAATTTAGCCATGAAGTCATGAAGTCAGACTGCCTGTCATTTCTGTGAGATATTATTTTTTGCCTCTTTTTCACATGAAATTTCAATGTATAAAAAACAAGGTCTTAAGAGTGCTATTAATAAAATAAATTTCCATACAAATTAAGCAGCGCTTGTCTTATTAGTCCACCCAGTCATCTTTAGACTTAAATATTTAATTTAATATTTATTTCATTTTATATTACTATTACATTAACATTAAAAGAACCTTCAGAAATGTGTAACACTTAATTATAATGAAAATACCACGAAACAAATTGTTCTTAATTTTTTATAATGCCAAGGAATATAATTTACACCCACAGTTAGTTGACTCACACTAATTCACACATATGTAAAAATCAACGCACACATTTCCATAAACTAAATGCTTACCCTGAGAGTTTTGAAATAAATAATTTCGAAGAATTAATATGAAGCACCGTGGGGTAGGAACTGAACTAAAACTGAATTAAAACTAAACTAGAACTGAACTAGAACTGAACTAGAACTGAACTAGAACTGAACTAGAACTGAACTAGAACTGAACTAGAACTGAACTAGAACTGAACTAGAACTGAACTAGAAACTGAACTAGAACTGAACTAGAACTGAACTAGAACTGAACTAGAACTGAACAAGAACTGAACTAGAACTGAACTAGAACTGAACTAGAACTGAACTAGAACTGAACTAGAACTGAACTAGAACTGAAACTAGAACTGAACTAGAACTGACTAGAACTGACTAGAACTGAACTAGAACTGAACTAGAAAATGAACTAGAACTGAACTAGAACTGAACTAGAACTGAACTAGAACTGAACTAGAACTGAACTAGAACTGAACTAGAACTGAACTAGACGAACTAGAACTGAACTAGAACTGAACTAGAACTGAAACTAGAACTGACTAGAACTGAACTAGAACTGAACTAGAACTGAACTAAACTGAACTAGAACTGAACTAGAACTGATACTAGAACTGAACTAGAACTGAACTAGAACTGAACTAGAACTGAACTAGAACTTGAACTAGAACAGAACTAGAACTGAACTAGAACTGAACTAGAACTGAACTAGAACTGAACTAGAACTGAACTAGAAACTGAACTAGAACTGAACTATAACTGAACTAGAACTAGAACTAAGAACTGAACTAGAACTGAACTAGAACGGAACTAGAACTGAACTAGAATGAACTAGAACTGAACTAGAAACTGAACTAGAACTGACTATAACTGAACTAGAACTGAACTATGAACTAGAACTGAACTAGAACTGAAACTAGAACTGAACTAGAACTGAACTAGAACTGAACTAGAACTGAACTAGAACTGAACTAGAATGAACCAGAACTGAACCAGAACGAACTAGAACTGAACTAGAACTGAACTAGAACTGAACTAGACTGAACTAGAACTGAACAGAACTGAACTAGAACTTAACTAGAACTGAACTAGAACTGAACTAGAACTGAACTAGAACTGAACTAGAACTGAACTAGAACTGAAACTAGACTGAACTAGAACTGAACTAAACTGAACTAGAACTGAACTAGAACTGAACTAGAACTGAACTATGAACTGAACTAGAACTGAACTAGAACTGAACTAGAACTGAACTAGAACTGAACTAGAACTGAACTAGAACTGAACTAGAACTGAACTAGAACTGAACTAGAACTGAACTAGAACTGAACTAGAACTGAACTAGAACTGACGAACTGAACTAGAACTGAACTAGAACTGAACTAGAACTGAACTAAACTGAACTAGAACAGAAACTAGAACTGAACTAGAACTGAACTTGAACTGAACTAGAACTGAACTAGAACTGAACTAGAACTGAATTAGAACTGAACTAGAACTGAACTAGAACTATAACTGAACTAGAACTGAACTAGAACTATAACTGAACTAGAACTAAACTAGAACTGAACTAGAACTGAACTAGAATTGTTTAAAAAATATTTTTAGCCCACTATAAATGAGCAAGTAAATTATTGCGATTATAAAAAATATAAAACTGGGAGGGAAACCCATCAACATTTTACTAATTAAGTTGTTGAAAAATATACTGTTAAATTAAGCAAAACTAGCAACACTTTTATGCACTCATACGCAGTGAAACTTACACTTACGCAACTAACAAACACACTTCCCAAAAGGAAAAGCCTACCAGAAAATAACAATTTAAAAGATTAAAAATAAAACGGTTAACACCTTAATTAACAGTTAAGTTGTATAAATAGTTACCTTTTACATCAAAGCAAAATAAAATAATTTTATAAATTTTTAGCGAAAATAATAAAATTTCTTTGTAGACTATATTTTCTGTATGGCTATAGAAAATTCTTATCTAAATGGGGTAAATTCTGCTAACTTTTGAAATGCTACCAATGGCAAAATATGAAAATGGAAAAGTGTTATAGAAATGTATGCATGAACATGTTTTGTTTGTGCAATTTTGTTCTTTTTTATGCATGCTCCCATCCTCTTGAGCACACAAATAACATAGACTTTTTCATATACAAACTGCCATTAATACCTCCATTATTTATGCATACAACTGCGTGTAAATTTCAGGGACAATTTACAACAACAGCAAAAAAAATAAAAATGATTGCGTAACTTGTTTAAAATGTTGGTTCAAGTATTGATAAATTCAGATCAAGATAAAATAAAATTTTGTCATGCCTTCTGATATTCTGGATACACATCTATATTTTTTTCAAATTTCGCCATAAGCCATTTATGTAAATGTATGTGAAAATGCACACAAAATATTGTTTTAAATCTATTATCACTTTATATGCGAAATTGCAATGATTTTGGGGTTAAATAATGATAAAATAATATATAGTATTATCAGTTCTAGTTCTAGTTCAGTACTAGTTCAGTTCTAGTTCAGTTCTAGTTTCAGTTCTAGTTCAGTTCTAGTTCAGTTCTAGTTCAGTTTCTAGTTCAGTTCTAGTTCAGTTCTAGTTCAGTTCTAGTTCAGTTCTAGTTCAGTTCTAGTTCAGTTCTAGTAGTTCTAGTCTAGTTCAGTTCTAGTTCAGTTCTAGTTCAGTTCTAGTTCAGTTCTAGTTCAGTTCTAGTTCAGTTCTAGTTCAGTTCTAGTTCAGTTCTAGTTCAGTTCTAGTTCAGTTCTAGTTCAGTTCAGTTCAGTTCTAGTTCAGTTCTAGTTCAGTTCTAGTTCAGTTCTAGTTCAGTTCTAGTTCAGTTCTAGTTCAGTTCTAGTTCAGTTCTAGTTCAGTTCTAGTTCAGTTCTAGTTCAGTTCTAGTTCAGTTCTAGTTCAGTTCTAGTTCAGTTCTAGTTCAGTTCTAGTTCAGTTCTAGTTCAGTTCTAGTTCAGTTCTAGTTCAGTTCTAGTTCAGTTCTAGTTCAGTTCTAGTTCAGTTCTAGTTCAGTTCTAGTTCAGTTCTAGTTCAGTTCTAGTTCAGTTCTAGTTCAGTTCTAGTTCAGTTCTAGTTCAGTTCTAGTTCAGTTCTAGTTCAGTTCTAGTTCAGTTCTAGTTCAGTTCTAGTTCAGTTCTAGTTCAGTTCTAGTTCAGTTCTAGTTCAGTTCTAGTTCAGTCTAGTTCAGTTCTAGTTCAGTTCTAGTTCAGTTCTAGTCAGTTCTAGTTCAGTCTAGTTCAGTTCTAGTTCAGTTCTAGTTCAGTTCTAGTTCAGTTCTAGTTCAGTTCTTAGTTCAGTTATAGTTCAGTTCTAGTTCAGTTCTAGTTCAGTTCTAGTTCAGTTCTAGTTCAGTTCTAGTTCAGTTCTAGTTCAGTTCTAGTTCAGTTCTAGTTCAGTTCTAGTTCAGTTCTAGTTCAGTTCTAGTTCAGTTCTAGTTCCGTTCTAGTTCAGTTCTAGTTCAGTTCTAGTTCAGTTCTAGTTCAGTTCTAGTTCAGTTCTAGTTCAGTTCTAGTTCAGTTCTAGTTCAGTTCTAGTTCAGTTCTAGTTCAGTTCTAGTTCAGTTCTAGTTCAGTTCTAGTTCAGTCTAGTTCAGTTCTAGTTCAGTTCTAGTTCAGTTCTAGTTCAGTTCTAGTTCAGTTCTAGTTCAGTTCTAGTTCAGTTCTAGTTCAGTTCTAGTTCAGTTCTAGTTCAGTTCTAGTTCAGTTCTAGTTCAGTTCTAGTTCAGTTCTAGTTCAGTTCTAGTTCAGTTCTAGTTCAGTTCTAGTTCAGTTCTAGTTCAGTTTCAGTTCTAGTTCAGTTTTAGTTCAGTTCTAGTTCAGTTCTAGTTCAGTTCTAGTTCAGTTCTAATTCAGTTCTAGTTCAGTTCTAATTCAGTTTACTTTAGTTCTAGTTCAGTTCTAGTTCCGTTCTAGTTCAGTTCTAGTTCAGTTCTAGTTCAGTTCTAGTTCAGTTCTAGTTCAGTTCTAGTTCACTCCTTCACTGTTAGCAATTTTTTTTATACAAATATATCTTTTAATACCACTCAAAACCCTTTTTACAAACTTGCAATCAAACAAACCAAAATTAAGATTAACTTACTGTACTAAAACTCGACCTATGAATATATCCTAAAATTTGTTTATTTTACAAGTGCAAACATAATAATCATAATAATGACCATAATTCAAAAATAAATTGTATTAAATAACAAATTTTCATGCTCAAATACTTTTGCATAAATTACACTAATATTCTATATTTCTTCACTAAATAAATAATAATAAATTTATTTAACTATATAAATTTTTACATGTTTGTGTATGTCTCTGATATAATATAAACAAAACATAAATAAACCTTTTTCGCTTCTACTCTTTCCATTTTTAGAGAAATTGTTTTGCTCAAATGTTGAAATATTACAAATAGACCCTTCAAACATTTAAAAGAGAAAACTATTGCGCATCACCCCAGACGCCACGTCAGAAACACTTCTGGACGATTGTCAGACGAGAACGCACATTTTACAAAAACAAAATACATTGATTTCGAATTTTCGTCTTGTAGAAATATACTTTTAAGTTACTTCCGGATGATAGTTAGAAGAGTGCATCCATTTTGCTTAAACAAAAAACCATGTCTGTTGAATTTTTTTCATCTGGAAGTATACGTTTTAGTGACTTCTGTATGAGAGTTGGGTGAGAACACACATTTTACAATAACAAAATACATTGTTTCCTAATTTGTATCTTCTTGATTTGTATGTTTATGTCACTTCTGGAAGACAGTTTGAAGAGTGTTCACATTAATGTTGTATTTTATTCATCTGGAAGTGTGGATTGTAGTCACTTCTGTACAATTGTCAGACGAGAGCACACATTTTACAAAAACAAAATACATTGATTTCTAGTATTCGCCGTCTGGAAGTATACTTTTAGGTTACTTCCGGATGATAGTAAGAAGAGTACAAAAACAAAAAAATATAAATACTCCATTTTTTAGCGTGAAAAAAAAATAAAAATAAATAATGCAGAAATTTTGCTAAGTTCAGTGATGTTTTGTGTTTTGTTCAGTCATGTTGAGTTTTAATTATTCATCGTAAAACTTAAATGAGTTATTGAATTTAATGTTCATAGAAAAATAGTGTAATTAAAATATTGTGAATCTTAAGTAATAAAAAACAATATGACAGTGTTGTGTTAAAAATCAACTGTTAATAAACATTTAAGAAGGTTTTCTCAATTGGCGGAGTGTAATAAGTATATACCAAAAAGTATAAGGAAGGATTATATAAATAAAATTAAAAAGTAAGTTGTCATATTAAAATACTATTTTAGGAATATGTTAACAACTCTAAACGGCTTCCATTATGTTTAAAAAAGTCTAATATGTTTAATTAAAAATTTTTTATATTAAATTTCGACTCTCTCTTAATTCGTTTAGGAGGTATAAGCATTTAAAGACTTTTTCAAGTTGTACATTTCGGCTTTCATTTGATGAACATTGCATTTTTAACATATTTAGATTTATTTGAGTTAAATCTTAACTTTCAATATTTTTAAAACTATTTGCGCATTTAGGTCTGGAATCATTATATTGAAATTAATACTACTGTTTTATACATAAATTATTTTTTGACTTGGGTCACTCGACACGAAATTGCCCATATAAGATATTTAATATTGAAATCAGATAGTTTTAAACCCACCTTTTTTAAATAAATACAATTTTATTAATTTTCATATAGCTTTGGATTTAATTATTCTAATTATAGGTACTTTTTTAGTTATTAACACCAGGTCTTTCTATGACCTATCATATGATACTAATATTCTTAATATTTAGCATGCCGTTCCCAAGATATTGAACCTAAGTATTAGAAGAGAGCAAACAAAAAATAGTATTGCAATATTAGTGTCAAAAGCAATATCCCGTTTAGGGTCGTTAAGGTGTTTCTATCGTTAGTGACTGTAAATAATTTAAAAAATAATCCATGACTTAGTAATTTCAGATCTTTATAGACGGTTTAATTTCAAGTTATTGAAAAAATGTTCATGAAAGGTAATGTTTTTATTGATTCAAAACAATAAATAAATAAATTAATTAATATTTAATTATTTTATTTTTTAGAAAGCAGTAGCTAATATTGTACCCCCTATTAAAATACTTCTAACCGAATTAAAATATAAAAAAGGGATCTGGTAAGTTATATATGTCTTATTTCATCACGTGGTTCCATTAAAAATGTCGATTATTTGCAGAAAATGTAAAAAATGGATCTGACCGTTTAAACTTTGGTGGTAAATGTATTGGACATGAGAGAATCCTATTTTTATTGCTTCCTAAAGTATAACTGGTAATTTCAATAAATACAAAAGTATGTATATTCAATATTAATTATAACATTATTTTGGTTTATTTCGTTGAAGGATTAATGCGTTCCATAATATAACTCTAACAATTTGATGGATTAATCATAAAATTGATGAAGAACTACAAAAATATTTTAGAGTCCAACGTTTTACAATTTTTGGAAGTATACCAGTCAGCAGTTGGAATATTAATACAGATTCCCTGAAAATTATCTTATTATAAGGTAATAATTCTAAATTTTTGATACATATGTACATTAGACCGACTCCCTCTGTATGGAAAGCAAAAACGTGTTTTTGTTACCCCTCCCAAAATTTACCTTGCTTTGTTTTATGATGATTCCCAAAATATTTTAATTGACCGCTGAACCAAATTAAAAAAAGGTATTTTGGAATTATTTTTTTTTAAATTTTTGTTTGTTTTGAAACAAAATATCCAATACGGGGTATCGTTTAAAAGGTATTTTAAAGTCGCGTCCAATGATGTATTAATCATAAATAACCGTTTGCTTATAATTGTCATATTCCAAAATATTTAAAATTGTTAGGTTTTTACTAAGAAAAATTAAATATATGCACAATTTTGCAAATTTTGCGCACCACTAGACTTGGCTTCAAAAAACCTTTCAAATGATACCACATACTGTATATATTGTTTAAGAAATGCTGTATAATTTAAAACAAAATAACTAAAAAGGGACTTTTTTGTAACCGGTTCAGCTCACGAACGGCCACCGATAGACTAGAAATATTTTGGGAACCATTATAAAACATAACAAAGATTTTTTGAAGCTGGATAAAATATTGAATTTAACATGAAGAATCGTGTTCCCATACGATATTTTCTTTAAAACTGTCCAGCTCACGAATGGACAACACTTAACCGAAAATATTTTGGGTAACATCATATTACATAACAGCGAATATTATGAGGGGGTTAACTCAAGCACCATTTTTTGTGAGTCGGTCTAATGTACATATATTACTTTTTTTTAGATTAGTTGTTAAATCTGTTATTTTTTCTACTATTTTAATTTCAATTAATTCAATAAAAACTATAAAATTTCATTTTATTTAGATTTATTTTTATAGATTTTATTTTGGTAAGTATACAAATAGAAGAAGAGAAAACTCATCTTCTAGAAGACGAGAATACTCATCTTCTAGAAGAAGAGAATACTCATCTTCAAGAAGAAGAGAATACTCTTCTTCAAGAAGAAGAGAATACTCTTCTTCTAGAAGAAGAGAAAACTCATCTTCTAGAAGATAAGATAGGAACACTTCTAGAGGATACTAGGTAGTCACTTCAAGAAGTGACTTCCTAGTCACATCTAGAAGAGTCTTTGGCAATACCTTACTTCCAAGAGTCATCTAGAAGTTTCTTCTGCGGGTCTTCCAGAAGTATCTTCCAAGTTACTATTAGACGTTCCCCAGCTCGGCATCAGTTCTTCCCGACTGGTGACAAGAATTCTTATACTTCCGCAACATCGCTGGCGAGCTTTTAGCACGTTTGGAAGTTTCACACGGGTAACTTCCGCAATAGAAAATGTTTGTAGGGGATATTTTTATAGTTTATATGTATGTATGCAGGAGTGTCTATGAAGGGATATGAAAATGTTTAAGATGAAGGCAACTGTTGGAAAATAGTCTAATGGGAATGGAGGCAGATATAAGACCTTTAATGTTTAGATTTCAATGGCTAGTAGAGTGATGTTGAGTAGTGTTGTCCTACAATACATTTAGGTATTAAAAATTTATCTTTCTATTATTCTAGCCAAAATATTTTCTATTATTCTAGCCACCACTGTATTTGTCTACATATAAAATTACTAGTATTTGTGTTACTGTATATATTTATGTTTCTTTAAATATATTGTTAGACATCAGCTAAGTATCATTATATTTGTAGGCTCTGCTGATATTTATGTCTATTGGTTTTACTTAACTCTCTAATACCAACCAGCATTATCGAACCCAATGTTGAATACGAAATAAAAAAGCTCAAGAAACCTGCAGCAAATCCCAGACCCCTAAAACCATGAAAAATAGTGTCAGAACATAAACCTGTATAGGAATTTAACATGTATTTTAGATCTTTACTAATATGAACACATAAAATACTTATAGATACAGGCAGCATTACTCCACCACACAGATACTGATATATTACATAAACACATATGTGTGTGTGTGTTTGTGAGCAATACACTTAAACATAAATATAAATTTATGTTTAGACATTCGTAAGTGTTGAAGTAGTTTTTTTTTTTTTTGTATCAATGTTGCAGGAAGCAGTATGTATGAGATACATTTGAATGTAAATTTTGTTTTGTGTTTAGATTTAGTTTTTTCTTGCTGCTCCATAAAGAACGTAGTCAATAGTCTGCAAATGGAGGATAAAGGCATTGCTTATTTCATAGATTTCTTTTTTTAAAGGAAATTTATGAAAAAAAAAATATATATATTTATACGAGTTTGATAAAAGTTTCTTCAGCCGTATAAGCTTTTAACATTGATCTCTAATGCCCTAAGGATTTTATAAAAGTTTTAAGGAAATCTTTATGTTTGTTAAATCTTTGGATATTTTAAGGAAATTTGTTAAAAAGACGAATAAATGTTTATCTAATGTTTTACAACACTTTATCTAAGATGTGTCAATACCAAATAAGTTTTTCGTTCGCAAATTGTGGTATTAAATTATCATTGATTCTATAACTAATTGATGAAGTCATTTACAACTTCGTAAGACTACTCCTTTTAGACCATCGTTACATAAGATTAAAAATAATCTAGTCTCTGCTGAACCTGAGCTGTCGGAATATGTTTAAGACTAATTTGATAACTTTCGGTACATTACCAAGGAACCTTTTACTACTAGATACGTTTCAATCTCGAAATAGAAAGTATATAGATGTCAATGCAGAATGGTTCCCAAACCTGAAAACATAAATGTTTTCATGAGTTCAAAACTCATGTATAACCAGAATGTGTGGTCGATGTCAAGAACAGCAGATTGAAGTATATAGACTAATGGACTTTAATTTCCCTTCTAGTATAATGGGTATCACAAAGTAACCTAGTATAACGGGTACTACCAATTAGTCCAAGCCTAATAGAAAGATAATTAATACAACGGATATGGACAAGGAGGCAGTCAAGAGTTTTGAAATATATAAGGCTGTATGGTCTTATGGAATTTGTTTCCAAGCTGCCTGTTAAGAAAACTATTATAAGTTGCTAGAAGTATGTAATGATTATCAGGGAAATAGAAGAAAACGGCACACTATAGAATAGTTTTGTTGTCCCCCTAACTCTGGATAACTGCGTTTAATAAACTCCTGAGGATAGGACAGTAACATCTGTGTGGATTTAGACGTTTCCATTATGCAGACTAAGGAATGGCCAAGGAGACCCTGACTATGTTCAGCTGGGCTTAATCGAAAATTCTTAAGTACATTTAACCCAGTTACCAGGTCAAGAAGATACCGGGGACTGATAGAATTAAGTCCGGAAATTAAAAAGGAGAAACCACATAGAGGATAGTATATTAGAACCGGTGGCAAGTCATAATTTTCAATGTCATAATTTCCATGAACACACTAAAAAGTGTCGAAGAGCCCATGGACTTTATGACATTTTCTAAATTTTGTCCAGTGACCTTAGGCACACCATAAAGCGACATAATGTCCATTTTTAAAATGTCGTAATGTCGAAGGACATAAAACAGAAATGGTAAATTTGTTTAGAATATAAGAAATAGACATACCTTCGGCCGGGCGCAGGAGTTTTAGACTCTGGCGTATTTCGAATATCGGCTTCACTAAGTTAAGCCTTTTTTCGATAAATGGACTATTTGAAATCCATGGACTTTATGTCACATTGTTCATGAACATTGTGACACTTTTGAAATTGTCATAACGTCCATTGACATTATGACATGCCACCATTTAAGAAGAGGCACTCTTATCTCAAATATAATTGATCCCAACTTCGGCTGTGCTCAGAACATTTAAACTCTGGAGTATTTAGGATACCGATTTTGCTAAGTTAAGTCTCTTTTATAAATGCACTATATATAATCCATGGACTTTATGTCACTTTGCTCAAGGACATTGTTATACTTTTTTGTGAAAGTGTCATAACGTCCATGGACATTATCAAATTGGACATTATATTACGCCACAAAGTTGACCGACTTTGATAAGTTAAGCGTTTTTTTTAAATTCACTATTTATAATCCATGGACTTATTTCACTTTGCTCATGGACATTTTTACACTTTTAAGTGTGTTATAATGTCAATGGACATTATGACATTGGGCATTATCAAACGCCACAATTCATGCTTATGGCTAAGTGCTTCTCATATCTTTATTGACCAAGTGCGTCTATAGAACACATATCACTGTGTACTAGATATATTGGAAGCTATCCTTCCCCAATCGCATACAGAAGTTGTCGTGAGCTGTTAGGTACTGGGGAGTTACTCCCCTATTTCTTTCGAATCGAAATGTGGAGTAACCACCCTGATCGCATATAGAATATCATGTTCAAAAGGAACACTAAAGCGATTATCAGTTGAAATACTTTGCTTCCCGAAAGGCTGTAAACAGGTAGACAAGCCTGATCTGGAGATCTACAATAAAACCCCAGAAATCGAATCACAACCATAGATTTCATCCCTAGTTCATGCAATACTCGAATGTGTAAACCATTTCGACAACAAAATTTGACATTACCACAGTCAGAGACAATTTGAGCGATTTGATAAGGTTATTTATCAGTTCATACTGGAGTTTAAGAGATTTTTAACCCAATACTGTTTTAGAGTTAAGCTTTGCATCATATGAATACCAGCCCCTCGGGAATAACCCGCAATGAAAGAGCAAATGTACTTTTTGTTATAAGAAAGTAAATCGAGGAAGTTAACATGATGAATGCAAAGCCGTTCGACGTTACGAAGGGTAAATTAAAAACATGTGCGACCGTTGGACGTATGGCACTTGATTTGTATATCAACGGTGAGTTAAACAACAAAAATTCGATGGAGTAACCTTTACGAAAGGGGAAAGTCCGATGGTACGTATTCTGATTGGACATACAAGATTACGAGAACAAATATACATAATTGGGGCAATGGATTCAGACCAATGAAGGACAGTAAAACTCTGCAGCATTGCTAGGCTTTCGTCGAAATTTTATTAAAATATGATGTGAAAAATTCCTATCAAAATAGTCACTTTAGTTTTCATAGTAAAGATTTAGTTCTTAGTTAAGACTTTCTATAGAAATACATTTCCTTACTTAAACAATTTTAAAACTTTAAAATTTCTTTTGAGGACTTAAACTTTTTGTCACACTAAAAACATTAATTTTTCCAAAATGCTCAAATGAAATCTGTAATAAACTTAAAAAGTATATAATGTTAGTGTGAGTGTGAGGTAACAATTTTCATATATTATGCATGAGAAAACTAATTTTAAATTCATATTTTAATAACAACATAAAATTTATATGTATGCATGATTTAATAAGCCTCTTTCTGCTTTTTTTTCTAATTCTTTCGTATTTCATCCTTTCTTTAAAATTATTACCCCACATCCATGTCCCTTAAGTACATGAATAACGGTTAACCAGCATTAAGCCTGAAATACTAGTGGGTAAAATACATTTCATACTTACATCTAACTACAGCTGTATATAAAAACTATAATGTGTGTGTGTGTGTGTAGTGTGCCCAACGTTGTTGAGAATAACAAGGACATTCTTTAAAATTTTAATGTTCGTTATATTTCAAGTAATTGCTTGACGAGTTATAAATAATTTCAAATGGAAATTAATTTATTAATTACTTTACATATCACTGGTAATCTATAATAGAGTCATTTAACACTTTAGGAATCCTGGTTACTAAAAACGTAGAACTTTGTTAGTATTTTATGCCTACAAAAGGTTTTAAGCAAAAAGCTCTCTCGTGATCTTAAGCTTTAGTAAGAGAGATATAGATTAATCAAAAAACTTTTTGTAAGCAACAACTACTTAAATAGATCTTTACCTGTCAACAGAATACATTCTAAGATGTGTAACGTTAGCCAAAAATGCTGGGTTAATAATGTATGTATATAACTATATATCTAAGTACAAATAGTATGTTGAATTCTAAAATGTGTGTTGTTGCATGAATGCCTGTAAAGTAACTAACCACTGTACTCGCAAACGCAAGTGTAGTAATAGTATGTGTTGCTTTCTATTTATATTTGCGTATCCTTGCAAATCTTTGTATCTATACATGTGTCGGTTCTTGTTAAAGTACATACATCTGATGTGATTGTATTAGTTGTTGTGGATTTTTATCTGCATGTTATTTGAAGATTCCATACACAAAACACAAATTATGGCACTTAATCTTTGGCTTCCTTTTAATATTGCCATCGTATACAAGTTATAAATAGAAGACTATAAAATTCCTAAAACACACACACACACACACTCAAATATATACAACGACAAACAGTAAAGGATACAGCAAAACAAAACACAGTTATATGTTGAAAGAATACTGTGGTATTAAAGCCAATGAACTTTGAAATTTACTTTTGGTGTTTAAAGAAAAATAAGTTTTCTTTTGAACTTTATTTCCCTTTTGAGTTTTTTGTGCTTCTTTGTGCTTTTTTTGGTTTTTAACAAAAATATAGATTTTATGGCCTTGTTTACTCTAATAAGTCTTTATACATATTTGTACTATTTTATACTTTAAATGGCATAAAAACCAAAATCAACGTAGAGCATGATGTAGAAAAAAACTCTTTTATACAGTTTTGTTAAACCATGACATAGACGGAATTTTAAATAAGTTCAAACTCTTTGTCATTTAGCTTAGAGTGAGAAAGAGAGAGGGCGAGAAATTGACATACAAACACTTATACTCTAGCATATACATTTATTTACAAAAAAAAGGGGTATTATTAACCTAACCTAACATTTTTTATGCAAATATTATGCTTAAACATGCTTTTAGTGCTGTTTTTTTTTTGTTCTCTACTCTTTTTGTGCTTTTTAAATTTGTGCAGAAAAGAACAAAAAAAGGTCCATCAGCATCAATTTTGCTGCTGTTTTTTTTTTTTGTATTTTAGTGGGTTAAGGACATCATCATCATCATGCCAGTACAAACGCACATACTCACACATCAAAACTTAAATATTTATATTCATTTGTATTGGCCCAGAAAACCTCTATTAACCCAACAATCTAACCAAGTGTCGTAGTATCCTTTTTAAACTGTAGTCCTTTGAAATGTCCATTTAAAGGAAATGCTTATTTTCGGATCTATTTACGTTGCAGACATAGTTAATAAACTGTCTTATGAACTCTCTTTACCTCTTGATTTCACTTGTATTCAATTGATTGTTAAGAAAAAAACAAACAAATCAGTCAAAGGTCTTATTCGTCTTGCTCTGTCATTGCCTGTTCTACAGATACGACTCTTTAAACTAGCCATACGCAAAGAGCTCTCTTATAGCCTATTTTAAGATCTTGCTTTAGGTTCTCTATCTTCTGTAGATAAGAGGTAGATAAGAATCTCTTTCATAAACCCTTTTTCCTTTCTTTTTTTCATTTATATAAAACCCTGATCGGCAAAGAGCTTTGTTAAGAGCTTTCTTGCACTCTTAATTTCACACGCATGTATGTTTATGCATGGTTGTAAATAGAAACCAGTAAGAGAACTTATTTTTTACTCTCTGCCGATGTTGGATATAAAATATCTCACAAAGAAAACAGTCAAAGAGCTCAATCGTCTTGTTCTGCCGATGCCTGTTCTAGAGATACTACTTCTTAAACCAGTCATATGCCAAAAGCTCTTTTATAAGCTCTATTGCGATATGGCTTTAGGTTCTCTATCTTTTCTCTTTATGTTCCCTAATTATTCTATAGCAGAGGTAGACAATAAGCTCTTTCATAAACCCCCTTCTTCTTTTATTTCATTTATAAATAATCTCTTCTGCCGATTTGGCTTATTCTATAGCAGAGGTTTTCATTTATATATAATCTTTCTCATAGATTCTCAAAGAAACAAAATGAGTCAGAGAGCTCATTCTTCATGATGTGCCGATGTCGAAATCTTTTACAAGCTTTCTCTTACTCTTGCTTTTACAAGCATACAAATGAACAAAACCAGTCAGAAATCTATTCTTTCTCGTGTGATTTTTGTACTTAACAATATCTTAGGAAGTAGTTATTTAACCTACCACAAGTAAACTACTGTAGAGTTATTTGTTTCTTTCTAGTCAAAGTGAATGTAATTATAATAACCGAAATGCCACTTGGCATCCTCTTAATCCAGTCATATTCTGTAATTCTGAAATCAAAGATAACATGAGTTTCAGATGTTGCAGCAATCTCGAACTTCAGGGTATTTCCACATGCGTACGTGTGTGTGCAAAAAATATCAAACGCATGTTTTATACATATATTTTTTTCTGCTGTCAAAAGCCCCCAACAAGTCCAAAATAAATTGAGGAAAAAAATCGAGTTGCTGACTGTTAAAATACGTGTAACGTGTTTGAATTTTTCTTTGAATTGTCGCACTAGTGACATGTGCTTGCCATAAAGGCCGGTCTTTCTATTTGACTTTTTTCACGTTCTCTCTCCTTTAACGACCAATTTCAGTCTTTACCCAGCAAGCACAACGTCATGGGTTTAAGAAACTATGCTACTGAAACCAAATTTCAAATTTGAAAATTATTAGAATAAGAGTTTTTGTAATGTGAAGTTTGACACAGTTTTAAATTCAGAAAAGCTTTACTACTGGCTATCAAATAATTGGATGTGAGAATACAAAATTTTTGAGAGAAATGACAACTATCTCCTACATTTCCCAACTATAGCCAAAGAAATTCGTAAACGTATATATTTTAAAAAGATTTAACTTCACAACATTGAATGGATCTTGCATCTTGAGACGTGTAGAATGGTTTAAAACTAAAAAGTTTTTCCCAAAAAGCTTATGTTTGCTGGGTTACTTTTGCTGTTAACAGTAGTTCTTGTGTATATTAAAGTTTTATGTCTGCAATGTGTACTTCCCAACATGTGCGTGTATTCATGTTATGCTTCTGCTTAATAAGCATTATGTCACAATTATCCTTTATACACATAAATACATTTAAATTCTGTTGATACCTTTATTATCTGCTTTGTTTTTTTTTTTTTGTTTCTTCTCCTTTCTTGTTGCTTTATTTTTTCTTTGCTATTTGACTGTCACTTTTTCTGTTGGCGGCATAAATGTATCCCTTTGTCTCGGCAATATTAATATTCAGCTGCAAGAGACAAAACAAAATGTTGAAATTTAATTTAGATTTTAAATTAAGAATTTATACTTTATATTTATATTAAAAAATCAAAATGTTACCAGTAAAATGTGTTATGAATATTAAATGAGTGAGAAAAACAAATAATGTAATCCGGGATTTGATGTTATTAAAAAAATCGTATTCAAATGGTCAATGCAGAGATTAGTTTTGGAAACAAAAATATCATGAATAAAACTGTTTAATAAAGATTTCAGAGAACAAGGTCATATAACGAGAAATGTTTTTATTTGTTTAAGGTAACAGCATAATTTTCTAATATTTGAAAAAATTGTATAGAAGGACGTGTTCCCAGTCCAGCATATTGTTGACGGTATAATTCAAATCTTTAATAGTCTATAGTCTAGTCCATAGTCTAGTCTATAGTCTAGTCCATAGTCTAGTCTATAGTCTAGTCTATAGTCTAGTCTATAGTCTAGTCTATAGTCTAGTCTATAGTCTAGTCTATAGTCTAGTCTATAGTCTAGTCTATAGTCTAGTCTATAGTCTAGTCTATAGTCTAGTCTATAGTCTAGTCTATAGTCTAGTCTATAGTCTAGTCTATAGTCTAGTCTATAGTCTAGTCTATAGTCTAGTCTATAGTCTAGTCTATAGTCTAGTCTATAGTATAGTCTATAGTCTAGTCTATAGTCTAGTCTATAGTCTAGTCTATAGTCTAGTCTATAGTCTAGTCTATAGTCTAGTCTATAGTCTAGTCTATAGTCTAGTCTATAGTCTAGTCTAGTCTAGTCTATAGTTTAGTCTATAGTCTAGTCTATAGTCTAGTCTATAGTCTAGTCTATAGTCTAGTCTATAGTCTAGTCTATAGTCTAGTCTATATCTGTAGTCTATAGTCTAGTCTATAGTCTAGTCTATAGTCTAGTCTATAGTCTAGTCTATAGTCTAGTCTATAGTCTAGTCTATAGTCTAGTCTATAGTCTAGTCTATAGTCTAGTCTATAGTCTAGTCTATAGTCTAGTCTATAGTCTAGTCTATAGTCTAGTCTATAGTCTAGTCTAGTCTATAGTTTAGTCTATAGTCTAGTCTATAGTCTAGTCTTAGTCTAGTCTATAGTTTAGTCTATAGTCTAGTCTATAGTCTAGTCTTAGTCTTGTCTATAGTCTAGTCTATAGTCTAGTCTATAGTCTAGTCTATAGTCTAGTCTATAGTCTAGTCTATAGTCTAGTCTATAATCTAGTCTATAGTCTAGTCTATAATCTAGTCTATAGTCTAGTCTATAGTCTAGTCTATAGTCTAGTCTATAGTCTAGTCTATAGTCTAGTCTAAAGTTAGTCTAGTCTAGTTTAGTCTAGTCTATAGTCTCGTCTAGTCTAGTCTAGTCTAGTCTTAGTCTAGTATACTCTAGTCTAGTCTAGTCTCGTCTAGTCTAGTCTAGTCTATAGTCTAGTCTATAGTCTAGTCTATTAGTCTAGTCTATAGTTTCTGTCTATAGTCTAGTCTATAGTCTAGTCTATAGTCTAGTCTATAGTCTAGTTTATAGTCTAGTCTATAGTTAGTCTATAGTCTAGTCTATAGTCTAGTCTATGTCTAGTTCTAGTCTATTAGTCTAGTCTATAGTCTAGTTCTCTAGTTCTATGTCTAGTCTATAGTCTAGTTTAAGTCTGTCTATAGTCTAGTCTATAGTCTAGTCTATCGTATATCTATAGTCTAGTCTATAGTCTAGTCTATAGTCTCGTCTATAGTCTAGTCTATAGTCTATAGTCTAGTCTATAGTCTAGTCTATAGTCTAGTCTATAGTCTAGTCTATAGTCTAGTCTATAGTCTAGTCTATAGTCTAGTCTATAGTCTAGTCTATAGTCTAGTCTATAGTCTAGTCTATAGTCTAGTCTATAGTCTAGTCTATAGTCTAGTCTATAGTCTAGTCTATAGTCTAGTCTATAGTCTAGTCTATAGTCTAGTCTATAGTCTAGTCTATAGTCTAGTCTATAGTCTAGTCTATAGTCTAGTCTATAGTCTAGTCTATAGTCTAGTCTATAGTCTAGTCTATAGTCTAGTCTATAGTCTAGTCTATAGTCTAGTCTATAGTCTAGTCTATAGTCTAGTCTATAGTCTAGTCTATAGTCTAGTCTATAGTCTAGTCTATAGTCTAGTATATAGTCTAGTCTATAGTCTAGTCTATAGTCTAGTCTATAGTCTAGTCTATAGTCTAGTCTATAGTCTAGTCTATAGTCTAGTCTATAGTCTAGTCTATAGTCTAGTCTATAGTCTAGTCTATAGTCTAGTCTATAGTCTAGTCTATAGTCTAGTCTATAGTCTAGTCTATAGTCTAGTCTATAGTCTAGTCTATAGTCTAGTCTATAGTCTAGTCTATAGTCTAGTCTATAGTCTAGTCTATAGTCTAGTCTATAGTCTAGTCTATAGTCTAGTCTATAGTCTAGTCTATAGTCTAGTCTATAGTCTAGTCTATAGTCTAGTCTATAGTCTAGTCTATAGTCTAGTCTATAGTCTAGTCTATAGTCTATAGTCTAGTCTAAGTAGTCTATAGTCTAGTCTATAGTCTAGTCTATAGTCTAGTCTATAGTCTAGTCTATAGTCTAGTCTATAGTCTAGTCTATAGTCTAGTCTATAGTCTAGTCTATAGTCTAGTCTATAGTCTAGTCTATAGTCTAGTCTATAGTCTAGTCTATAGTCTAGTCTATAGTCTAGTCTATAGTCTAGTCTATAGTCTAGTCTATAGTCTAGTCTATAGTCTAGTCTATAGTCTAGTCTATAGTCTAGTCTATAGTCTAGTCTATAGTCTAGTCTATAGTCTAGTCTATAGTCTAGTCTATAGTCTATAGTCTAGTCTATAGTCTAGTCTATAGTCTAGTCTATAGTCTAGTCTATAGTCTAGTCTATAGTCTAGTCTATAGTCTAGTCTATAGTCTAGTCTATAGTCTAGTCTATAGTCTAGTCTATAGTCTAGTTATAGTCTAGTCTATAGTCTAGTCTATAGTCTAGTCTATAGTCTAGTCTATAGTCTAGTCTATAGTCTAGTCTATAGTCTAGTCTATAGTCTAGTCTATAGTCTAGTCTATAGTCTAGTCTATAGTCTAGTCTATAGTCTAGTCTATAGTCTAGTCTAGTCTATAGTCTAGTCTAGTCTATAGTTTAGTCTATAGTCTAGTCTATAGTCTAGTCTATAGTCTAGTCTATAGTCTAGTCTATAGTCTAGTCTATAGTCTAGTCTATAGTCTAGTCTATAGTCTAGTCTATAGTCTGGTCTATAGTCTAGTCTATAGTCTAGTCTATAGTGTAGTCTATAGTGTAGTCTATAGGTAGTCTATAGTCTAGTCTATAGTCTAGTCTATAGTCTAGTCTATAGTCTAGTCTATAGTCTAGTCTATAGTGTAGTCTATAGTCTAGTCTATAGTGTAGTCTATAGTGTAGTCTATAGTGTAGTCTATAGTCTAGTCTATAGTCTAGTCTATAGTCTAGTCTATAGTCTAGTCTATAGTCTAGTCTATAGTCTAGTCTATAGTCTAGTCTATAGTCTAGTCTATAGTCTAGTCTATAGTCTAGTCTATAGTCTAGTCTATAGTCTAGTCTATAGTCTAGTCTATAGTCTAGTCTATAGTCTAGTCTATAGTCTAGTCTAAAATCTAGTCTATAGTCTAGTCTATAGTCTAGTCTAGTCTAGTCTATAGTTTAGTCTATAGTCTGGTCTATAGTCTAGTCTAGTCTATAGTCAAGTCTATAGTCTAGTCTATAGTCTAGTCTATAGTCTAGTCTATAGTCTAGTCTATAGTCTAGTCTATAGTCTAGTCTATAGTCTAGTCTATAGTCTAGTCTATAGTCTAGTATAGTCTAGTCTATAGTCTAGTCTATAGTGTAGTCTATAGTGTAGTCTATAGTCTAGTCTATAGTCTAGTCTATAGTCTAGTCTTTAGTCTAGTCTATAGTCTATAGTCTAGTCTATAGTCTTGTCTATAATCTTATCTATATATATTCTAGTATTTAATCTAGTATAAAATATTTCAGCCTGTTTTAATTATTCTTATTTTGATTCTATTAATTTTAAAATCTTCAAAGAGTACATAAATTACACACTGTACATTTGAATAATCTGACACAATCAAGACAGCTCAACCTCATGAAACTCAGCATATTTATTTAAACTATAAAAATAAGATTGAAAAAATAGAAAAAAAATATAATAAGTTTCTATATATTTAAAAAGGCATCACACACTCATGTATTCACTCACACACAACCTTTTGACCTAATGGAAATTTCTCTAAACAAATAAACTCAAACAAATAGCATCAAAGAGTGTAATAAACCCGCACACACATACACTATAAATTGTGCAATCTAAAATGTAAAGGAATAAAGAAAAGAAAACAAACAAAAAACAGAAAGCACATTTTAAAGCCTAACTTCCGGCGTTGTTATTTAATTGTTTATAAATCAAAACCTATGTTAAGGCCATTTGTTTCCACACATACATACATATGTATGTATGTATGTATACATATATATAATTAAAAGAAAATTGAAACAAGAAAACGGAACTTTTTAGTTTAGATTTTAGTTAATTATAAATATATTACATTTACGCAGTTATACTCTGTTAAGTGTAGTTATGAGTTTTCTTTTTACATGCATGTAAACTTGCAACATGCCACAAATTATACATGGAAACAAACAAAAACACAAATAAAACAAACAAAAAATGAAAACAGTTTCTGTTGCTAAACTAAAATTACCTTTAACTTAAACTTCCTTGAACAAAAACAAAAGAAAGCAAGAACTCGCTTAGAATCTGAAATGAACATTTACAAACTATTGTGCTTGTATTTTTACACAAATACATACGCAAAAGTATATATACTCGTACTTTTTTAAACAATAAACCTGCAAATTTACTAACAACAAACATGAAAATGTCTACTTATACATATGTATGTATGTATGTAAGTGTGGAAAAAATAGTTACATACGAGAGAAAACATACATATTTTGTACATCAAAACGAAAGTTAAACGAAATATATTTCTATCGATTTAATAAACTATTATATATACCGATTTTAGAAAAATTAAGTTTATTTTTTGAAATAATTTTTCCTACTTGCAACATTTAGCAATAAACTTGTTAGAGTTTTTCGTTTTTGTATAAATGTAAAAATGTATAATTGTATGAGTGTTAATACATATATACAAATGTATTTGTAAGACTTTTATATGTTTTCACCTTGTACGTAAACTGTTTTGAATATCATATATAGACATTTGTATTGGAATAACCAACAAAAATTAAATTTGAAGGCAAGGGTATCTCTACCACAAAAATAAAACACATTATACATAACCCAGCAAACACGAAAATTTAATCTTAATCCTAAAAAAATTATTTCATATCCATAATATTTGTGACATATCCCAAACGTTTATCACAATGTTTACTGGGTTAAGTTTATATGTAAATGCATATATGAATATTGTGTCTGTATTACCTGGTACAGGTACAAAAAACATACGTTAAGTAATGTTTTTAACTGTATATGTGTGTTATACACAAGGGTCACATAAAATATGCATTAAAACAAAGACTATTATACCATGATTACATTTATGTAGATGTATTAAAAATGGTGAGTATATACACATACATACTAGATATATTTCATATACATATGTATGTACGTTAGGGTGTTCCGAAGAAACTTATGTAGGAATACGACTCAATCGATGCGTATTAATGTAATGAACAAGAGGAAAATAGAACATCTTTTTTTTTCAAAGAACCTCAGTTCCCCACAAGCAATTGAAAATTTAGATCTCAGCTTAAAAAAAAACATGTCTGCAATTTTTTCAAAATGGATCTTCGAAATTAGGATCCGTTAGATTATTTTGGAATTTATGGTCCTTTTGTGGACCTGAAATACTGTATTTTTTTTTTTCTAGCGACAAGCCCTAAATTAAATAATTTTTGAGACCCATTTCAAAAAGATTACAGTCGCATTTAGTACATTATTAACATCGTTTAAGAGTTATTCTTACAAAAAAGTGAACTACCGGACACTCAAATGTACGTATATGTATTGTGTATTAAATATACACACACATATGTTTTATTTCCTTTTTTAAACATTAAGCTGATTTTAACAGTAGCTGATTAATAAATAAGTACGCTAGCTAATCCTCTTTTAATAATGAAGAGAATATTGTTGTGTCTTCTATCAGAATATTTTGTTATAATTTTCTACACATAAGGTAAATCAGTTTGGAATCTAAACTAGTTTTTAAACTGCTTTATAGTCTTGACTATAGCCTATTGCACTTCTGTAGTCTAGTCCATAGTCAGGACTATAGTTTAGTCTATAATCAGGACAATAATATGGACTATAGTCTAGTCTGTATTCTAGCCTCTATTCCACTCTATAGTCTAGTCTATAGTCAGGACTGTAGTCTAGTTCATAGTCTATTATCAGGATTATAGTCTAGACTATAACGCGGACTAAAATCTCGACTATAGTCTAATCTATATTCTGGACGATAGTGTACTATAGGGTGGGTCGAAAAAAAAGTTGAATCAGTCACCCCCTACGATTAAAGATATGTTAATAACATTTCCAAAAATATAAAAAATATTTTTTTGCCACGCCTAGAAATACCGCCCTTTTTTTTATATGTTACGCCGCCATTTTAAGTTCGATCGTAACATATAATATATCAATATTTATGGCTTGACTGTAGCTATATTTCACACTTAGACAATTTTTAATTCGACATCATATTCTATGCGCGACTTCTGATATCTCGGATCCTTCCCCAAAATCTAAAAATGTGGCTATACTGGAATAAAGTATATTTAATTATATGAGCTATTAGCTTTTAAAATGCTCAGTTTTATTTATAAACAGCTATTTTACAGGTATTTAAAAATACCTGTATAGTTCTAACTACAAACAATTAATTTGCTAGGGATATGGTCGAAAACTATTTTTTCAAATTAATTTACAATACACAAATTTCATTCTGTCCTTATCTTAACACAAGAATGATAATTTTATTCAGCATTTAATTTTATTAATTAATAACAAAATCACGTAGGTACATATTAACTAAACATTTTATTTTATAGAAATCTGTGCAAAATTAAAGAGTTATGCTTTATAAAAATATTTCATGTTTTTACCATACAATTACTTCCATGTTTCTTGTTTTTTTTTTTAACAATTTTCAAAAATGTTTATACTACTTTTTATAAAATGTAATAAATTTATTTAATGATAGATTAACTTTTCTTAAATAGTTATATATTTTTAAAGAAGTTCTTGAAATAAAAACTATTAAAAAAATAATCGGGAATGGCCGACCATATGATACCAGTTATGATTATATCTAAAATGTGATTTCTTATTTAATAAAGCATTTATACTGAAATCTGATTTTCTGAAAGAGACTATATATGGGAGCTAGGATCAATTATAGACCGATCCTCTCAAAATATGGTGGAGGGATTTATGTTCATATAGGAGTTAGATATGCAGAATTTCATCATAATGGAAGTGTTTAAGAGGGAAATAACGACAAGCCGCAATTAAGAGCTCCAATTTAATCCATTTTCAAACAACTTCGTCCTTTGGTAAAATGAAATATTTGAGCCTATTTTCATCAAATTATTTGGAAAATTGCGACTTATAGTTTTACAAGGTTTACATGGACGGACAGTCGGACGGACATAGCTAAACCACTATATTGCTGCAGGATATACATACATAGTTAACTTTCTGCTATTTTGAAAGGAAGTAGGATCTGAAATGGTTTGTAACTGAAAAAATGAAAAGGATTTCTGTTTTATATAGTTCATTTAAAAAATGTTCGACTGTTTTTCCTGGCAAATTAATTGTTTGTTGTGAGAACGGTTGATAAATACTTGAACATTTTCAAATATCTATAAAATAGGTGTTTATGCATAAAAGTAAGCATTTTAAAAGCTAATAGTTCATATAATTCAATGTACTTTATTCCAGTATAGCCACAATTTTAGATTTTGGGGAAGGATCCGAGATATCAGAAGTCGCGCATAGAAAATCACGTCGAATTAAAAAATTTTCTAAGGGTGAAATATAGCTACAGTCAAGCTATAAATATAGTGATATCACATCTTACGATCGGACTTAAAATGGCGGCGTAATATATAAAAAACAAAAAGGGCGGTATTTCTAGGCGTGGCAAAAAAATATTTTTTATATTTTTGGAAATGTTATTAACATACCTTTAATCCTAGGGCGTGACTGACACAACTTTTTTTTTGTCCATAGAGACCGACCCACTCTAGTGTACTCTATAGTCTGGTCTATTGTCTACTCTATGTAGTCTCTATAGTCTGGACAATAGCCTAGTATATAGTCTGAACAATAGCCTAATCTATAATCTGGGCTCTAGTCTATATTCAGGAATATAGCATAGACTTTTGCTCATATAGTCTAGTCTACATTATGTACTATATTTTATTCTACAGCCTGGAAATTAGAGTAATCTGTAGTGTGGATGATAGTCAAGTCTATAGTCAGGATTTAAGTCTAGTCCATAGTCTATTATGTAGACTACAAAGCGGATTATAATCTCGACTATAGTCTAATCTACTATAATCTACTCTATAATTTGGTCTATAGTCTACTCTATGTAGTCTCTATACTCTGGACTATAGCCTAGTTAATAATCTGGTCAATAGCCTAGTGTATAGTCTGGACTATAACCTATCCTATAGTCTGGTCCAGTCTTTATCAGTACTATAGTGTAGTCTATAATCAGGACTATAGTCTAGTCTATATTCTGGAGTAGTCTGTAGTGTGAATGATAGTCTATAGTCTGAACTACAGTCTAAGTTACAGTCCGGACTAATGTCTAGTATATAATAAGGACTAAAATCTGTACTATATTCTAGTATAAATTATTGACCATAGTCTACTCTATAGCCTGGTCTATAGTCTGAATTATATTCTAGTCCATAGTCTACACTATAGTCTAGTATATAGTCTGAACTATGGTCTAGTATATAGTCTACACTATAGTCTAGTATATAGTCTGGACTATGGTCTAGTTTATAGTCCGGACTATAGTCTAATCTATAGTCTGGTCTATAGTCCGGACTATAGTCTAATCTATAGTCTAGTCTATAGTCTGGACTATTGTCTAGTCTATAGTTTGGACTACAGTCTAGTTTATAGTCTGGACTATAGTCTAGTCTATAGTCATGACTATTGTCTAGTCTATAGTTTGGACTACAGTCTAGTTTATAGTCTGGACTATAGTCTAGGCTATAGTCTGGACTTCTGTCCAGTGTATAGTCGGGAATATAGCCTAGTCTATAGTCTGGAAAATGGTCTAGTCTTTAATCTAGACTGTAGACTATAGTTTGGAATATAGATTAGACGTTAGTTATTACTTTAGTATTGTGTATAGACAAGACTATAATTTAGTTTTCAATCTGGCTAAAGAAAAACTAGTCTTGTCGATAGAGTACTCTATAGCGTGCGCTATAATCCAAGTAATAAAGATAAAATAGTCTCGACCATAGTCTAGTATATACTGAAATGGTTCATTAAAGTTGGAACATGTTTTTCTCTACTATGTAATACACATTATACCCATTCTATAACCCTTCACTGTTCACAGTTTTGTTACTATTGCCATTTATTTGTGTTGCTTGCTTATTCTCTTCCTCCATTTAAAGTAACTGTAATATGAAGTAAAAGGTTACACCTTGAGTTAAAAATGCGGGTCTCCTTATATCCTTGTGTGTGTTGGCATAATAAAAAAGAGTATATTGTGTGGAAAAGTACTTTTTGTTTGGTGCACATATTCATTCAAAACTGAGAATAGAAATTATTTTTTTTTTTTTTTTTTTTGTAGGGCTTTGTTTTATTTTGTGTTAAATTTTATGTTTTGTATGTGTTATTATTTTTTTTATATTTAAACAAATATAAGTTATATTTTGTTTATTCAAGTCCTTAGAAAATACACAACAATAGTTAAATTTTAAATAATTAACTTAATACTTGTCCTAGCCAGCTCATGTGTATGTATGTATGTATGTATACTTGTGTGCATGATGTACGTGAACTGTTTTGTTTGCATTGTTAAACTTTTTTTATTATTTTCTGAAAAAAAAAAACCTTGCTGTAATGGCAAGTTTTACTAGAATTATTTGTTTAACTGAGAAAGAAAGGTGCTAAAATATTTGTTTACTGCAGCAGAAAAAATAAATAAAAACAAATATATGCTAACAATTTAAATTTTTAACTCGAAATCTAGGTATAAATATTAAATTAAATTCAAATGAAATTTAGCTTACATGTAGTAGTTTTTCAAAATAAAACGCCTTAAATAAATATGAATTCAACGGAAATCAAGTTTAAGTTCCTGTATAAAAAGGCAAATTAAAATGTAGGTAAATAAAATGTACTATTTGTTTTACCAATTTTATATACAATTTCTACTAAATGAAGGAAAATTTATTTTGCTTTAAATTAAAGTTAGAAATTTATTTTTTTACTGTTCGATGATGACCTTGCCTGAATTGGCCTTAAGGATAACACCATGAAATAAATATTTACAATTATCAAATACAGAAAAACCATTGAACTGTAAATTTATTTAACCATTTATAAACAAACAATTTTTTATTTGTTTTTATTGCATGAATATGTGGAAAATGTTTTTCCAGAGAAAAAAAATTTAAATAAAAATATTGGAAATTACAGAAAGCAAAAAAAAAATAAATTAACGTCTTTTCTATTTTGAAATTTGCAATATAGTAAGGATTATAGAACAATATTTTCTACAATAATTCTTTTAACAATGATGAACAAATTTGGCAGATCATAGTTATATGCGACTAAAAATTACAATGTAAAGCTCAATAAACATCAGTCCGTATTGGATATTAGCACCAATAGTCAAAATTTCTTAGTCCCATGGACAAAAATTAACATATGCATGGCCATGAACTATAAGAGTATAAGTTTTAAACATAGGCCCAAATATTATGCTAGGATCGATGTTAAAAGGACGTTCGACATATATAGTACATATGTATGTATATTAGACAAAAGCATAGACCGTAAGTTAGACTATAGACCAGTCTGTAGACTTCAGACTATACTAAAAACTAAAACTAGACTATAGCCTAGACTATAGACCATGGACTACACTATGGACTAGACTATAGACTTTATTATAGACTGGACTAAAGACTAGATTATAGACTATATTATAGAATAGACTATAGACTAGACTATAGACTGGACTATGGACTGAACTATAGCCTAGACTATAAACTAGACTATGGCCTCGACTATAGACTAGACTATAGACTATACTATAGACTAGACTATAGACTAGACTATAGACTAGACTATAGACTAGACTATAGACTAGACTATAAACTAGACTATAGACTAGACTATAGACTAGACTATAGACTAGACTATAGACTAGACTATAAACTAGACTATAGACTAGACTATAGACTAGACTATAGACTATACTATAGACTAGACTATAGACTAGACTATAGACTAGACTATAGACTAGACTATAGACTAGACTATAGACTAGACTATAGATTAGACTATAGACTAGACTATAGACTAGACTATAGACTAGACTATAGACTAGACTATAGACTAGACTATAGACTAGACTATAGACTAGACTATAGACTAGACTATAGACTAGACTATATACTAGACTATAGACTAGACTATAGACTAGACTATAGACTAGACTATAGACTAGACTATAGACTAGACTATAGACTAGACTATAGACTAGACTATAGACTAGACTATAGACTAGACTATAGACTAGACTATAGACTAGACTATAGACTAGACTATAGAATAGACTATAGACTAGACTATAGACTAGACTATAGACTAGACTATAGACTAGACTATAGACTAGACTATAGACTAGACTATAGACTAGACTATAGACTAGACTATAGACTAGACTATAGACTAGACTATAGACTAGACTATAGACTAGACTATAGACTAGACTATAGACTAGACTATAGACTAGACTATAGACTAGACTATAGACTAGACTATAGACTAGACTATAGACTAGACTATAGACTAGACTATAGACTAGACTATAGACTAGACTATAGACTAGACTATAGACTAGACTATAGACTAGACTATAGACTAGACTATAGACTAGACTATAGACTAGACTATAGACTAGACTATAGACTAGACTATAGACTAGACTATAGACTATAGATAGACTATAGACTAGACTATAGACTAGGACTAGTAGACTAGACTAGCTAGACTAGACTATAGACTAGACTATAGACTAGACTATAGACTAGACTATAGACTAGACTATAGACTAGACTATAGACTAGACTATAGACTAGACTATAGACTAGACTATAGACTTAGACTATAGACTAGACTATAGACTAGACTATAGACTAGACTATAGACTAGACTATAGACTAGACTATAGACTAGACTATAGACTAGAACTATAGACTAGACTATAGACTAGACTATAGACTAGACTATAGACTAGACTATAGACTAGACTATAGACTAGACTATAGACTAGGACTATAGACTAGACTATAGACTAGACTATAGACTAGACTATAGACTAGACTATAGAACTAGACTATAATAGACTAGACTATAGACTAGGACTATAGACTAGACTATAGACTAGACTATAGACTAGACTATAGACTAGACTATAGACTAGACTATAGACTAGACTATAGACTAGACTATAGACAGACTAGACTATAGACTAGACTAGAGACTAGACTATAGACTAGACTATAGACTAGACTATAGACTAGACTATAGACTAGACTATAGACTAGACTATAGACTAGACTATAGACTAGACTATAGACTAGACTATAGACTAGACTATAGACTAGACTATAGACTAGACTATAGACTAGACTATAGACTAGACTATAGACTAGACTATAGACTAGACTATAGACTAGACTATAGACTAGACTATAGACTAGACTATAGACTAGACTATAGACTAGACTATAGACTAGACTATAGACTAGACTATAGACTAGACTATAGACTAGACATAGACTAGACTATAGACTAGACTATAGACTAGACTATAGACTAGACTATAGACTAGACTATAGACTAGACTATAGACTAGACTATAGACTAGACTATAGACTAGACTATAGACTAGACTATAGACTAGACTATAGACTAGACTATAGACTAGACTATAGACTAGACTATAGACTAGACTATAGACTAGACTATAGACTAGACTATAGACTAGACTATAGACTAGACTATAGACTAGACTATAGACTAGACTATAGACTAGACTATAGACTAGACTATAGACTAGACTATAGACTAGACTATAGACTAGACTATAGACTAGACTATAGACTAGACTATAGACTAGACTATAGACTAGACTATAGACTAGACTATAGACTATAGACTATAGACTAGACTATAGACTAGACTATAGACTAGACTATAGACTAGACTATAGACTAGACTATAGACTAGACTATAGACTAGACTATAGACTAGACTATAGACTACTAGACTAGACTATAGACTAGACTAGACTAGACTATAGACTAGACTATAGACTAGACTATAGACTAGACTATAGACTAGACTATAGACTAGACTATAGACTAGACTAGGCTAGACTATAGGCTAGACTATAGACTAGACTATAGACTAGACTATAGACTAGACTATAGACTAGACTATAGACTAGACTATAGACTAGACTACTAGACTATAGACTAGACTATAGACTAGACTATAGACTAGACTATAGACTAGGACTATAGACTAGACTATAGACTAGACTATAGACTAGACTATAGACTAGACTATAGACTAGACTATAGACTAGACTATAGACTAGACTATAGGACTAGACTATAGACTAGACTATAGACTAGGACTATAGACTAGACTATAGACTAGACTATAGACTAGGACTATAGACTAGACTATAGACTAGACTATGACTAGACTATAGACTAGACTATAGACTAGACTATAGACTAGACTATAGACTAGACTATAGGACTAGACTAGACTATAGACTAGGACTATAGACTAGACTATAGACTAGACTATAGACTAGACTATAGACTAGACTATAGACTAGACTATAGACTAGACTATAGACTAGACTATAGACTAGGACTATAGACTAGACTATAGACTAGACTATAGACTAGACTATAGACTAGACTATAGACTAGACTATAGACTAGACTATAGACTAGACTATAGACTAGACTATAGACTAGACTATAGACTAGACTATAGACTAGACTATAGACTAGACTATAGACTAGACTATAGACTAGACTATAGACTAGACTATAGACTAGACTATAAACTAGACTATAGACTAGACTATAGACTAGACTATAGACTAGACTATAGACTAGACTATAGACTAAACTATAGACTAGACTATAGACTAGACTGTAGACTAGACTATAGACTAGACTATAGACTAGACTATAGACTAGACTGTAGACTAGACTATAGACTAGACTATAGACTAGACTATAGACTAACCTATGACTAGACTATAGACCAGACTGTAGACTAGACTATAGACAAACTATAACTAGACTATAGACTAGACTATATACTAGACTATAGACTAGACTATAGACTAGACTATACTAGACTATAGACTAGACTATAGACTAGACTATAGACTATACTATAGACTAGACTATAGACTAGACTATAGACTAGACTATAGACTAGACTATAGACTAGACTATAGACTAGACTATAGACTATACTGTAGACTAGACTATAGACTAGACTATAGACTAGACTATAGACTAGACTATAGACTAGACTATAGACTAGACTATAGACTAGACTATAGACTAGACTATAGACTAGACTATAGACTAGACTATAGACTAGATACTAGACTATAGACTAGACTATAGACTAGACTATAGACTAGACTATAGACTAGACTATAGACTAGACTATAGACTAGACTATAGACTAGACTATAGACTAGACTATAGACTAGACTATAGACTAGACTATAGACTAGACTATAGACTAGACTATAGACTAGACTATAGACTAGACTATAGACTAGACTATAGACTAGACTATAGACTAGACTATAGACTAGACTATAGACTAGACTATAGACTAGACTATAGACTAGACTATAGACTAGACTATAGACTAGACTATAGACTAGACTATAGACTAGACTTAGACTAGACTATAGACTAGACTATAGACTAGACTATAGACTAGACTATAGACTAGACTATAGACTAGACTATAGACTAGACTATAGACTAGACTATAGACTAGACTATAGACTAGACTATAGACTAGACTAGACTATAGACTAGACTATAGACTAGACTATAGACTAGATATAGACTAGACTATAGACTAGACTATCGACTGACTATAGACTAGACTATAGACTAGACTATAGACTAGACTATAGACTAGATATAGACTAGATATAGACTAGACTATAGACTAGACTATAGACTAGACTATAGACTAGACTATAGACTAGACTATTAGACTAGACTATCGACTAGACTTATGACTAGACTATAGATAGACTATAGACTGGACTATAGGACTAGACTATAGACTAGACTATAGACATGACTATAGACTAGACTATAGACTAGACTATAGACTAGACTATAGACTAGGACTATAGACTAGGACTATAGACAGACTATAGTACTAGATATAGACTAGACTATAGACTAGACTATAGACTAGACTATAGACTAGACTATAGACTAGACTATAGACTAGACTATAGACTAGACTATTAGACTAGACTATAGACTAGACTATAGACTAGACTATAGACTAGGACTATAGACTAGACTAGACTGACTATAGACTCGACTAAGACTAGCCTAGACTTAGACTATAGACTAGACTATAGATAGACTATAGACTAGACTATAGACTAGACTATAGACTAGACTATAGACTAGACTATAGACTAGACTATAGACTAGACTATAGACTAGACTATAGACTAGACTATAGACTAGACTATCGCATAGACTATAGATTAGGCTATAAACTAGACTATAGACTAGACCAGACTAGACTATGGGCTAAATTAAAACTAGATAATAGTCTAGTCTATCGACTAGACTATAGGCAAGACATTTGTGTACCACTGCAAAAGTGCATAGTTACAGTTGCAATAAAGGCACGTGTGTTCAAAAATATATATTGAAATTTATACATTCTTTCTGCATTAAAATATCAATTTTCATAAATAGTGGACTTGCAACGTTATCATACTAAGCTAACAATATAAATATTGAAATAGTATTAAATAAATAGAACTCGTGGTTCGTACCTTGCTAAACAGTTTTCATCCCCGCTTCCTTATGCTATGGCCTTAATAAAAAATATATAGGAATATTTTATTTTTGTCGTGTAGCAAACTTTTGGGCAGACATTTTGATTTGTTTATATATGGTCATTCAATAAAGATTCAAATAGTGGGAAATACCAAGAGAGAAAAAACTTTAACAAGCGCTCAGCCGTTTAATTAAAAAAAATTACTCGAGTTTTTATGGTATTGGTTTTGGCAATTTTAAGCACCGTTTACTTTAGTTTTTGTAAGACAAACACACATACATATCTATTGTAGATACAGACATACATTTTTCATTTCTGCAGTGACTTTTGTTTGCATACTTTTAAGGTTTAAGTCCCAACAACGAAACGTAAGTACAAAATGAAGAAATGAGAAAAATTTATGAAAAAATGTTATCTCTAGTATCTGTGTTTAAATATTTAAAATGAAAAGGGTAAAACATCTATAAATCATTCATTTTATTTTATTTAACAGTATTTCATTTGAGGTCTTCTGAATTTTTGTGTTTTTATTTAAGTTTTGAGATCCATGACCTTTAGTCTACTACATATTTTACTATTTATTACATGAAAGTATTCATTCACCTTTCCACTTTTTTCTATGTATAACTTAGTCCTCTTTTTTAGCCTTGTTGGAAGCTCGTTTTTATTTTATTTAATTTTTAGTTTGTTTCTTTGCTGTATTATGCTGTATAAGACGAAGGTTATTATGGAATTATTTATATTTTGATACACCAAATACGACTTATTTGTAAATAAATACATAGATCTTCTTTTCATTCACTAGATACACGTACTAGTATTTTTGTTTATTTCATTTTTCTCCCTTTTCAAACGGCATCAAATGTTGACGTCTGTGGCAGGTCTTTTTTCATATTTCCTACTCTTTTTTCGGTTGTTTTCAGCTATTCAAATCACGTTCCATATTATGATTTATTATCAATGGTACTTTTTGTAACTGGTATAAATAAAAACTTAAAGAAATTTTTCTGTATTAAGGAGAAATATAAGAAAAATATATTTGTATTTAAGTAATTGTCAGTTTCTTTATTTCATCCGAATCTGTTACGAACAGAAAATTTGCATTTTGATGTCGATTGTCCAAGGGAATTGCTAGACACGAGTTTTTGTTATTGTTATTTTCTTAAATAAATTTGTAGATTGCACTGTGGGACTAATATTTTCAATAGTTTTTTTCATAAAAATTCCGCGATCTGAAATAGAACTGAACTAGAACTGAACTAGAACTGAACTAGAACTGAACTAGAACTGAACTAGAACTGAACTAGAACTGAACTAGAACTGAACTAGAACTGAACTAGAACTGAACTAGAACTGAACTAGAACTGAACTAGAACTGAACTAGAACTGAACTAGAACTGAACTAGAACTGAACTAGAACTGAACTAGAACTGAACTAGAACTGAACTAGAACTGAACTAGAACTGAACTAGAACTGAACTAGAACTGAACTAGAACTGAACTAGAACTGAACTTGAACTGAACTTGAACTGAACTTGAACTGAACTTGAACTGAACTGAACTTGAACTGAACTTGAACTGAACTTGAACTGAACTTGAACTGAACTTGAACTGAACTTGAACTGAACTTGAACTGAACTTGAACTGAACTTGAACTGAACTTGAACTTGAACTGAACTTGAACTAGAACTGAACTTGAACTAGAACAGAACTAGAACTGAACTAGAACTGAACTGAACTAAAACTGAACTAAAACTGACTTAGAACTGAACTAGAACTGAACTAGAACTGAACTAGAACTGAACTAGAGCTGAACTGGAACTGAATTAGATCTGAACTAGAACTGAACTAGAACTGAACTAGAACTGAACTAGAACTGAACTAGAAGTAGACTAGAACTGAACTAGAACTTAATAGGAACATTTTCTAAAATTTATGGATCTTAGAGTGAAAATTGTTTTATTTTCTGCTTAGCCAACCCACTGTTATGGTGGTAATTTCAGAAGTAAGTGGTGTATGGGTTTGGTATTGAAAACACTAATATAACCTGATGAGTGCTGACATAATAAATTGATTGGTATCTTGTGTATTATTATTGTTATTATGTTTGTTGTTTTCGTTGTTAATGTTAATGGTCTTATTGTATTATACAAACTTATTCACATACATTTTTATATACAAAAGTATATTAGTAATAGCGAGAATTTATGTTTTGTTTGTATAACAAAAACTTCAATACTTATAAGAACTTTGTTATATCCTTAAGATAATTTAATAATATTTATAGATATTGCTTTTTAGTAGGCTTTGGCATAACTTCTTCCAACACTTTATATTTCTTATAGGTATATTTTTTTGTATTACCAACATTATAATCTTTTGTTACTGCTGCTGTTGTTGTTTATCTGTTTAAATTGTTATTAGGTGTAAAATTTTTGCACAAAATTATGTTAATATATTTTGTTTGTAATGTTGGGCTACATGAGTATGAATTTAATATACAGCAAAATCATGTTTAGTGTACATTAGGAGGAATGTGAATAAAATATTTACTACCTGAAAGTATGCTATAAATAATGTGTAGAATTTTATGCTAAACGTTCTTAAATTATATTTTTAGAATATTCTTTATTGTTGTTGTTATTTTTGGAAGTTAATTAAACTTTATTAATTGTTAGGGTTTCTTAATAAAACTACATTAAATTGGAACCTTTTTTTAACACAGGTAATTATGATTTGCAATTTGGTTTAGTTTATCTTAAACATTTTTTAAAGTCATTAATGAGGTTGCATTTTAATTGTAGGAAAATTTTTCTATTTGCCTTAAAGTATACTTTAGATTTTTGCATTTAAATAACAGTTAAAGTTAGGCTTCAATGTTTACGTTACATTACATTGTTGAGAATATCTAAAGAAAAATCGTCCTTAAAACTGTAAGATTTATACGATATTTTTACATAAATTTGATTTGGGTCAACTAAATAAATCAGTTTTGTCTCTGACTTGATTAACTTACAAATTACTTTCAAAAAAATGTCAAATGTAAAAATTTTATATTTATTTCCCAAAAAATACTTTGTATTCCGTTTGCCAGCAATAAATCACATAAAAGTTAATTTTTCCTTATTTCGTTTTTTTTTTTTTTTTGTTGGTGGACCAGCACTTAGACTTGTTATCATAATTTAAACTGAAACCACAATTTCTAAAAAGCCAGTTCTAATTATGTTACAAATATATAAATATTTTTTTTTCTTTTATAATTTAACTTTAAATAGCCCGACTACCATAAAATCAGAAAATAAAAACCATAACGAAAACTTGTCGTAGACATTTAAAAACATTTTTGACAACTTTCGTCCTTTTTTCCCTACAAAAAGGATGGAGGCGAAAATGACTTGCTTTTTTTTAGAGGCTGCAGACAAAGCACTCAATTTGCCTGGATACGTAGAGTAGAACAGAATTTTTAAAAATATAAAAAAATACATTTAAACGTTAGTCTACTAGCAACCAGTTGGCACTTATCATTTATGAGCAACAAATACAAATAGCAGAAAAAAAGTTTGTATAAAAAACAATATGACACAACCAGTCATTGTCATCAGAAAAAAAAGCCTCTACAAAGAGGGAATACAAATTGCACAAATGCCCAGCAAACTTAAAGGAGTTAAAGATGTGAGATTTTAAAGTGAGAATTTGAAGTTTTTTTTATTAGAAAAGTTTTAAAGTAAGTTATTAGTTTAAAAAGCTTTAGATATAAGACATTGAAAAGTTTTTGGTAAAACTTTAGTTTTTTGGTAAAACATTTATGAAAAGTTTTAAATCAATAATAGAGGTGTTAATCTTAAAACTTTAATAGGGCTGTTTATTGTAACAATAAATTAGCAATTATCTTATCTTCCAAAAAAAAAAACTTTAAGCGTAATTTTAATACTGCTATTGTACCCTACAAAACTACACTCTAAAGTATACCAATTGGCTCAAAATCTGACTCGATTTTGCTCAGTATGTCCTCAGTGTCTGTCTGTCTACCTATCTATCTGTCTGTCTGTCTGTCTGTCTGTCTGTCTGTCTGTCTGTCTGTCTGTCTGTCTGTCTGTCTGTCTGTCTGTCTGTCTGTATGTCTGTCTGTCTGTCTGTCTGTCTGTCTGTCTGTCTGCCTATCCGTCTGTCTGTCTGTCTGCCATGTAAAGCTTGTGTGCATGCTACAGGTCGCAATTTTAAATATATTTTGAAGAATTTAGCACATACTCTTCTTTTGACCCAAGGACGAAGGTTAAAACCGGTACATGATTTCGCCTATCCCCCCTATTACAACGGTAACCGTACATTAATGTTATTATTTTCAGACACTGAAAAGTTTACCGACAAAGAGTTCTCACATTACAGTCTTTATCTCTTATCCTGGGTTTTATGGCTAAATTAAGAGCAAAAAATATTACAGTTTTCCAAGGCTTTGTCTGTTTCTATCTCAAGAATGACATACACGTTATTCGACTTTGGTGTATGTATCGTTTCTGTATTATTAAGACTTTAAAAACAACACTTAAGCACTAACCCTGTCAAATAAAATTCGTTTTTTTTTTGCTGGGTTGCAACTATCCAACACAGTCATAAAAATAATGAAAAACATTAAAAATATGTTTATTTTACAAAAGTTTCAATACGTGTTTTTATAAATACCAATTTTTTATACTTTTTCTTCTTCTTTTCGTTTCATAAAAATGTTGGAAATAATAAGTCCACAAGAAATTAAAAACATGAAAAATCTTCTCTAGGCCTTTAACCGACTTACAAATACAAAATAATAAACTTGAGAAATTTAATTTTTGTTTCATATTCTTCTTATAAGAGTTTCTCTTTTTATTTGGCTTAATATAATGGGCAAAATATTTAATTTAAATATTTTTTTATAGCTTTATATAATAATTATCATTAGTAACATAAAAAAGTTATTTCTTTTAATAGATTTTTTTGGCAAGTAAAATAAAATGGAATTTAATTAAATTTTAAAGCTTAAAATTAAAATTAATGAGAAAATTTATTAAAAAATTATTTATTTCATAAACAAACTTAAATTACATTTTATTTTATAATAGGTTTATAAAACTAAATTTCCATACAAATTTTGATTTATAAAACTTTTATAAAACAAAATGTAGTTTATGAAAAGGGCTTTTAATATAGACTAGATATGCCCTCATCATGCTTCGCTACCCTTATAGTTAATTTTTCCAAGTACAAGTACAATAAAATTCAAAAAGTAACGGTTGAACACCGAATTTATGTTTATGTTTGTATGTTAATATAATAGAACTTTCAAAAAGTTAAAGAAACCAAAAATATCCTTTTTGTACCCTATACCATTTTCTGAGTCGATTTAGCTATGTCTGTCCGTCTGTCTGTCTATCCGTCCACTCTGCTTCTATTATTTCTTGGTTGAAGGTTCAGTATTATATAAAATTCAAAAAGTACCCAATGAAAAATGAAACGTACCAAAAGGTCCCTTTAAGGGATTCTCATTTACTCAGGACTCTTCGTGTTAAATTTCAAAAGTACGAAAACTTACCAAAAACTCTGTCAGGAAATTGGATGATTAGTTTTATGTTTCTAGGTTCGGTACCAGTCTAGAAACGAAAAAGTACCAAAAACTCCACTTACTTAGTGTAATTTTACTATGTTTTATAATATAGAAAACTCAAACAGTAACAGTTGAATAATGAAAAAGTACCAAGAAATAGTCCTTAGTACCAAGTTCCACATTACACTACTTTAGCATGTTTAGTGTTAATAAATTTACCAAAAGTACTAAATTTGTATATTTAGTTTTCGATAGGTTACACTGTGTTTCATTTCTTAAGTCATGGAATAATATACGTACACCACTACGTGATAAAAACCCAAAAAAAAGCGTCCCAAGTCTCCCAGTTTGGCCATAATCATATACTTTTTTATGGGTCCCCAAAGATTTTGAGCCTTGGTGTCAAGTTTGCGAAAAAGTGATAATTTTCTCAGAATCATTTCTTGCAAACCGTTCGAAATTTATATTTACTCTCTAAGGCAAAGTTGTAGCTTTTGTTATAAAGAACAAAAATTGTGAACATATAAAATAACAAAATATATCAAAAAACCTTCATCTTAGTTTTTTAATTTCAAGTGAAAAATTTTACATTGTGAAATTACACTGAATACACAAATGATACCTGTACGTATACGTGTTAATGATTTATAGATATTGCAAATATTAAGTATACGCCTAATTTGGAGAAGACCTTGAAATATTTTTTTAACGTAAGAAATCGACTTTTTACGATTTTGATTTCGAATATGAAGCTTTTTTGATTTATATGTTCACAATTTCTGTTCTGTGAAAATTTCGTGTAGTGATTTCTCACCTAGAATTAAGTTTTTTTTTGAGCTTTTAATTAGTCTCTAATTTTCCTTTAATCATTTATTGTATTTCACTATTTCATGCAAAAAGTGCTTATTTTTTCATAAACCCATTTTGTGTTCGTCACCAATTACCACCTTAAAATGTTTGCCGTGTTCAATGACAAATGAAACAAAAAGCTTTTAGTTTTTAATTCTTTGTTGCAAATATTTATAAATTTTTAATGAATTTGTTTTAATTTTATACACCTTTTGACAAAAAAAAAACAAAAAAAAAAACACACAGAACAAACAAATCAACTTTTTTTCAGTTTAAATTGCACTAAAAATTAAAATCTAACCTTGTGTTAAAATTTTTTTATATTTGACAAATAACAGAGTAGAGTATGTAGAGTTTTAATTAACGAACTAATTAAGCTATATTGGTTTGCATTCATAGCAAACGGGACCGAGAAAAATCTATTATTTTACCAATGTCCACGAAGTTGCCAAATCAAGAGAATGTTATAATAACTTTCACAGAAAACAAAATGCGAAATAAAATGTTTGTTGATTGAGCTTGTGTAGTAAACGATCACTGCTTTAATATTATGTATTGTATGATGAATGACATTGAAACACTTTTAGACTTAATTCAAAATGTCGTATGTAGGGTATTTAAAAGAACAATACCAACTTATGTAGACAGAAGAGAATAAAACAAAACAACAACGAAACAAAAACATTAGTAAGGACGAGCAAATTGCAGGCTAAAGAAAGCATTAGTAAGAGTGACAAAATAAATCCTTGACATTTTAACATTAAATAAAATATTTACTGCTTCACTTAACTCACACAGAAAAAATGATAAAAACAAAAGCAAATATTCATGCAAACAGATGCATATGTAGATGTATTTATGAACAATCATAAACATACATACATATGTGTGTATATTTAAAAATTTCTACGAGGGTTGCAGACTGCTCTATATGTAGATTGTCGTATAGTAGAGAATATACTATAGACGATTCTATGGTCTTTTCAATAGTCCAGACTATAGTCTTTTCAATAGCCTAGACCATATAGTCTCTTCAATAGTCTAGACTATAGTATCTACTATAGTTTAGAGTATAGCCTGTTTAATAGTCCGGACTAGAATAAACTATAGTCTGGACTATAGAATAAACTATAGTCTGGACTATAGAACAAACTAAAGTCTAGACTATAGAACAGACTATAGTCTGGAATATAGAACAGACTATAGTTTGGACTATAGAACACACTATAGTCTGGACTATAGAACAGACTATAGTCTGGACTATAGAACAGACTATAGTCTGGACTATAGAGCAGACTATAGTCTGGACTATAGAACAGACTATAGTATGGACTATAGTATGGTTTATAGAACAGACTATAGTTTGGACTATAGAACAGACTATAGTGTGGTTTATAGAACATACTATTACCTGGAGTATAGAACAGAGTATAGAACAGACTATAGTCTGGACTATAGAACAGACTATAGTCTGGACTGCAGAACAAATTATAGTCTGGACTATAGAGCAGACTATAGTCTGGACTATTGAACCTACTATAGAACAGACTATAGTCTGGATTATGGAACAGACTATAGTATGGACTATGGAACAAACTATAGTCTGGACTATAGAACTATATATGACTATAGAACATACTATAGTCTAGACTATAGAGCAGACTATAGTCTGAACTATTGAACATACTCTAGAACAGACTATAGTCTGGAATATAGAACAGACTATAGTCTGGAATATAGAACAGACTATAGTCTGGACTATGGAACAGAATATAGTCTGAACTATAGAACAGACTATAGTCTGGACTATAGAACAGACTATAGTTTGGACTAGAGTAAATAGACTATAGTCTGGACTATAGAACAATCTACAGTCTGGACTATAGAACAAACTATAGTCTGGACTGCAGAACAAATTATAGTTTAGACTATAGAGCAGACTATAGTCTGGACTATTGAACATACTATAGAACAGACTATAGGATTATGGAACAGACTATAGTATGGACTATGGAACAAACTATAGTCTGGACTATAGAACTATATATGACTATAGAACAGACTATAGTCTAGACTATAGAGCAGACTATAGTCTTAACTATTAAACATACTCTAGAACAGACTATAGTCTGGAATATAGAACAGACTATAGTCTGGAATATAGAACAGACTATAGAACAGACTATAGTCTGGACTATAGAACAGACTATAATCTGGACTATAGAACAGACTATAGTCTGGACTATAGAACAGACTATAGTCTGGACTATAGAACAGACTATAGTCTGGACTGTAGAACAGACTATAGTCTGGACTATAGAACAGACTATAGTCTGGACTATAGAACAGACTATAGTCTGGACTATAGAACAGACTATAGTCTGGACTATAGAACAGACTATAGTCTGGACTATAGAACAGACTATAGTCTGGACTATAGAACAGACTATAGTCTGGACTATAGAACAGACTATAGTCTGGACTATAGAACAGACTATAGTCTGGACTATAGAACAGACTATAGTCTGGACTATAGAACAGACTATAGTCTGGACTATAGAACAGACTATAGTCTGGACTATAGAACAGACTATAGTCTGGACTATAGAACAGACTATAGTCTGGACTATAGAACAGACTATAGTCTGGACTATAGAACAGACTATAGTCTGGACTATAGAACAGACTATAGTCTGGACTATAGAACAGACTATAGTCTGGACTATAGAACAGACTATAGTTTGGACTATAGAACAGACTATAGTTTGGACTAGAGTAAACAGACTATAGTCTGCACTATAGAATATACTATTGTCTGGACTACAGAATAAATTATAGTCTGGTCTATAGAGCAGACTATAGTCTGGACTACTGAACATACTTTAGAACAGACTATAGTCTGGACTATGGAACAGACTATAGTCTGGACTATGGAACAGACTATAGTCTGGACTATGGAACAGACTATAGTCTGGACTATAGAACAGAATATAGTCTGGACTATAGAACAGACTATAGTCTGGACTATAGAACAGAATATAGTCTGGACTATAGAACAGACTATAGTCTGGACTATAGAACTCGATCCTAGTTTTTCGCTAGATGCTAGTGTAGTCTTTCAATATAGTCCTGACTAAGAGTAAGCATATACATATTTAAATTTCTGAAAAATTTTTTTAACTCAATAAATAATCTGTTATAATTTTGCTAAACCTCTTCTTCGGACTCTCGCACATTTTTCCTAGAAACTCATACATAATGCACGCAAATTATGCAGAAAGTGAGAAAAAGCATGTTGGTTTTGCAAGTTTTCTTCTTACATTCTATTTTTATTTGAAAGAAAAGCAAATAACACAGCATTGACAGCGAGACAGTACTGACTGTCTATGGTGTTGAAAGTGCAGATGATGATGGTGAGGGTGAGTAGCACATAATAATGAAGACATGACAAGGAACAAGGAGTGCTATAAATGATGAGGAATCAGCTGTAGAAGAACAATAACAAAGACAATAAAAATATTATCCTTGTTGCATATGCAATTATTTATATTTTTTTTTCTCCATACCAAATATAAGTATGTTTTTTGTCAAGTAAAAGAGTAAATGTGGGTGTATAAGTAAGAAAGTGTGTTTGTAAAACACACTTACAGACACATATGCTTGTGTGTATATGTATTTTCATGTTAAGTGTCCTTAGTTGAAGTAAAAGTGCTTCATGTGTTACGAGTAAAATGCTACTTTTCCTGCTATTATCATTTGGCTATATGTAAGGATGATAATTTTTTATACATATGTTTACGTATTTATATTTTTAAAGCTTAACAGTTTTTTGCTGTTGTTTCTCTATTTTTTTAAGTTAAAATTGTAAAAGTTTTCCTTTTATTTTTTTTTATCCACTTTATGAGCGAACAATTAAAAGGCAATATGACATGTGTATAGTTGACATTATCGCATAATATATTTATGCTTTTTGTTGTTTTTACTGTTAATTTTTCACTATTTTTAGGAATATATGCTTGTATGTATGACATTTAAAATAACTGCATTTAATGGCAGGTTAAATGTCACTCTGAAATTATAAGTTTTAATAAAGGGCAATTTTTTGAAAGCTAATTATCTTAAAACAATTAATTATCCTATATTTTATGACTGTCATTTGCATATTTTTATGATAAAATGATTTTAAAATTTTTGGCTCAAAAAAAATGTATATATTTTTGAATATGAAAGCCTACAATCTGACTATAGATCAACCTATTGTCTTGACTATAAAACAGTGTATAGTTTAGACAATTTTTTAAATTCTATGCTTTGTAATAAGTATTAAGTTCTGACTATAAAGAACTGTCTATAGCTTTGAATGTAGGTGGTCTTTACTATTGAATTTAGAATAGTTCATAGTCTTGACCATGAAGTAATCTATAGTCTTGACCATGAAGAAGTCTATAGTCTCGACCATGAAGTCTTAACTGTTGAGTAGCTTATAGGCTTGGTTTTTGAGAAGTCTATTAAATTCACTATAGAATGGTCTATAGTTTTGACAAAAGAGGAGTCTATAATCTTGACTATAGAGTAGTCTAAAGTAATGATTATAGATCTTAACTATAGAATAGTTTGTAGTCTTAACTACTGATTAGTCTATTTCTTTCTATAGAGTAATCTATTGCCTTGACTATAGAGTCTTAACTATTGAGTAGTTTATAATCTTGACTAGAGAGTGATCTACAGTCTTGATTATATAATAGTCTATTGTCTTGGCTATAGAGTAGTTTTTTTCTATAGTTTTTACTATAGAGTAGTCTACACTCTTAACTATAGAGTAGTCTATAGTCTAGACTACAGAGTAGTCTACAGTTTTGGATATAGAGTAATCTATAGCTTTGACTATAGAGTAGTCCATAGCCTTACGAGTAGAGTAGTCTATAGTCTACAGTCTTGACTATAGAGTAGTCTACAGTCTTGATTATAGAGTAGTCTATAGTCTTGACTATAGAGTAGTCTATAGTCTTGACTATAGAGTAGTCTATAGTCTTGACTATAGAGTAGTCTACAATCTTGACTATAGAGTAGTCTATAGTCTTGACTATAGAGTAGCCTTTAGTCTTGACTATAGAGTAGTCTATAGTCTTGACTATAGAGTAGTCTATAGACTTGACTATAGAGTAGCCTATAGTCTTGAATATAGAGTAGCCTATAGTCTTAACTGTAAAGTAGTCCATAGCCTTGACTGTAGAGTAGTCCATATTATTAACTAAAGAGTTGTCTATAGTCATGACTATATAGTAGTCCATAGTCTTAACTATAGAGTAGTCTACAGAGTAGTCTACAGTCTTGACTATAGAGTAATATACCATATTCTTAACTACAAAGTAGTCTATAGTCTTGACTACAGAGTAGTCTACAGTCTTGACTATAGAGTAGTCTACAGTCTTGACTGTAGAGTAGTCTATTGTCTTGACTATGGAGCAGTATATAGTCTTGACTATGGAGTAGTCTATAGTCTTGACCATAGAGTAGTCTATAATCTTGACCATAGAGTAGTGTATTGTCTTGACTATAGAGTAGTCTATAGTCTTGACTATAGTGTAGTCTACAGTCTTGACTATAGAGTAGTCTACAGTCTTGACTATAGAGTAGTCTATAGTCTTGACTATAGAGTAGCCTTTAGTATTGACTATAGAGCAGTCTATAGTCGTGACTATAGAGTAGTCTATAGTCTTGACTATAGAGTAGCCTATAGTCTTAACTGTAAAGCAGTCCATAGCCTTGACTATAAAGTAGTCCATACTATTAATTAAAGAGTTGTCTATAGTCATGACTATATAGTAGTCCATAGTCTTAACTATAGAGTAGTCTATAGTCTTGACTACAGAGTAGTCTACAGTCTTGACTATAGAGTAATATATAGCCTGACTATAGAGTAGTCCGTATTCTTAACTATAGAGTAGTCTATAGTCTTAACTACAGAGTAGTCTACAGTCTTGACTATAGAGTAATATATAGCCTGACTATAGAGTAGTCCGTATTCTTACTTATAGAGTAGTCTATAGTCTTGACTACAGAGTAGTCTACAGTCTTCACTATAGATTAGTCTACAGTCTTGACTGAAGAGTAGTCTAATGTCTTGACTATAGAGTAGTCTATTGTCTTGACTATGGAGTAGTCTATAGTCTTGACTATAGAGTAGTCTACAGTCTTGACTATAGAGTAGTCTATTGTCTTGACTATAGAGTAGTCTACAGTCTTGACTATAGAGTTGTCAATTGTCTTTACCATAGAGTAGTCAATTGTCTTTACCATAGAGTAGTCTATTGTCTTGACTATAGAGTAGTCCATAGTCTTAACTATAGAGTAGTCTATAGTCTTGACTACAGAGTAGTCTACAGTCTTGGATATAGAATAATCTATAGCTTTGACTATAGATTAGTCCATAGCCTTACGAGTATAGTAGACTATAGTCTACAGTCTTGACTATAGAGTAGTTCATAGTCTTGACTATAGAATAGTCCATAGTCTTAACTGTAAAGTAGTCCATATTATTAAATAAAGCGTTGTCTATATTCATGTCTAATAAGTAGTCCATAGTCTTAACTATAGAGAAGTCTATAGTCTTGACTATAGAGTAGTCTATAGTCTTAACTAAGGACTATTGACTTTATAGTAGTCTATGGTTTTGACTATTTGCCAGTATAAAATAAGGAAAAGCCCATATTCGGGACGGTAAAACAGTTTTACAGTCTAGACTACACATCTCTCTATAGCTTGGAATAAAATAGTCTATTATTTGGTATATAGAGATTTGGCTGTAGAAGAGGCTTTAGACTGGACCGTAGCAGGTAATCAAGTCTGTTTAACAGTAAATAATTGTAATATTAAATTTCTAATTTCATACAAAATCTTTTCGTTTTCAAAAACCTGTTTTTATACACAATACGTATGAGTACTAACAAATTAACCTTGACAATCAATAACACTCATACGTCTGTGATAATAAACTTAAACACAAAGAAAAGCAATTTCACTTACCAAAAATTCCTCTACGCACTTTTCCAAAGAAAACCTTGTCTGCACTTCAGCATGAAAAGAAGGACTGGCAACAGCAGACAATAAATTATATTTTCATTGAATTTATTAACATAACAATGATTGGTTCAATATTTACGGCACACTTTCAATATGAATATTTTACACATTTGTTACTTATAAAGGCTGTTAGTAGTAGGTTTTTTTTCTTTTGACTTTATTTGCTTATTATTTGTTTCTTTTTCGTTATTTCTTTCGACGTTTTATAACTTTTTTTCTCAACTTTCAATAATAACCACCACAACAATATGTTATAGCTTGAAATAATGTATTTTTAATTTCATAAACTTTTTTTTTTGGTTATAAATAAAAACACAAACACAGACACATTAACTTGAAACGTTTAGATAGCAACTCGCCCGCTTAAATACATTGAGAAACTGAAGACGCACACGAAGAAAATATTTAGAAAGACATTAATAATAAAAATTTATAGATTTTTTTTTTTTTTTGTTTTTGGTTTTTCTTTTAGCCAACTGTGAAGAAGATTTTGTTGCTTTTGATTTTGTTAAAATTGTTGTTGTTGTTGTTGTTTTCGTTCTGCTAGCTGTTTATATTCATTAACTTTTAGCCGAAAAAAATAATGATGACTGTGTAACAAACTTTTTAAATGATGTGAATCATCATCAAAATGATGATGTCGATAACGATTATTTACCTTAAATTTTTCTTAATATTTCCTTTTTCCTCTTTCCGTTTCTTATTTTGTCTGTGTATTTAGTTTGATTGATTTTTTTTCGTATTTGTTATAACTGGCGTTTTTTTTATTTAAACATGACGTGTTTTATTTTATTTACTTTTTTCCAGTATACTTTTCTATATTATAGTTGTTGTATTGTACTTGTTTTTGTATTTTCTATTATAAAACTGTAATTATTTTTATTGATTTTTGTTTTTTGTGTCATAAACTATTGCCTGCGGTTGCTGCTTAACCACTCCTCTGGTCGGTTTTTTTTATTATTTATTTAAATTAGTTTGTCGTTTTAACATTTAGTTTGCCATTGTAGTTGTGGTTGTAGCTGTTTTCAGTTACTGCCACTTTACTCTACAATTTACCACCACAATTTAACTGCATATTTTTCGTGTTTCAATAGTTTTATACACATTTTCTGGCATAAGCACATTAAATATACACGAGATCTTATATACACAGTTGTACAACAAATTCACAAATAAACACCAGACCCTGCCACAATGTGGAAAGTAGTGTTTTTTTTAATACATTTTTATTACGAATTATTTAATATGAGAACTGTCACATGGGAAATTGACTGTATTTTCTTGTACTCTAGATAGAAAAGGTAAAAAAGAAATGAAATTATATAAAATATGTGTTTTTGTTGTTCTTTTATTAAGTTAAATTTAACAATTGCATGACTCAGAAGTTTGGGTTGGTATTGTAAATAATGAAATTACAGTTTCTTTAAAGGTTAGTGATATTAAAAGGACTCCTTAAGCTTTTTAGCATATGTGCTGAATATATTGTAATTAATAAATATCTTTTTAAAAAATTTTCCTTATCTGAAAAATAAAACCTTTTAAGTTTCATTTGCAGTTGTATTAGCAACTCCATTGGGATTTACTAAAAGTATTTAGTATCTTCAAGTTCTTTCTATAAAAGGCTGAAAGTGGATGGACTGTTCTGAACACATGTAGAGAGATTCAGATAACAGAGTAGGCTACAGATCAGTCAATTGCTTTGAATTAAATAGTCTATTGTTTGTATTGCTATTGGCTGGACTGCAATTGATGCATTTCATATAAATTTGTTTGCTTTCTGTTGTTAACGTGACACATATGAGTACTGACAAAGTAGTATCTTCAGGTTCTTTCCTTAAAAAGGCTAAAAGTGTATGGAATACTTGAGTACATGTAGAGAGGTTAAGCTAATCTGACCTGACCTACTGTCAATGAGAAATGCACCAGCCAAATTATAACCCGAAATTGGCAGAATACATATAAGTTTCTGACAGTAATAACTGGGCAATGAGATAAAGTCAAACGTTCGATTTAGCTGGGGCAGCCTTTTAACGAATTGCAAGAAGAGGGATAAAAATGATTAACACATTCCATGTTAAAAAGGAATAGAACCTGGGAATATACATTACATGCTGGGCCTAATACCCTATTAATAAGCACTACGATATATCTGACGAAAGGTGTAATTTTGTCAAAACGTAGTCCTAATGACTCTACTTAACATAATTACCATGTAAACCACTATCACGTATGATTGTTATTTCAGCACGTATACGCCACATAGTATATGTAGTTCTTTATATATTCTGATACTTATTTACATGTTCCTTATACTTTGTTATAATCGTAAGTGGGGATCAAATTTTTGTATTAAATCAAAAGACAATAGTTTTGAAAACTTTCATCAAATTAAGTCCTCTTCTCTAAAAACTAATTTACCTCTTCATAGAGGAATTAAGTAAAACAGTCTCTAGTGGGAATCGAAGCCTTGACTTCCAGACTGATAAACCTGCTGGCTGGTGTATAGTGTTATATTTAATTCGATTATTTGAACAATCATTCTTTTAGATTAAATAATTGCAAAAATATTTTTTTTTTTTTTTCATATTTTCAAAGACGATTTGTAGTTCTATTGGTACCACAAGGCGGATGAGTGATATTTCAATACTTATACGTCACAGTGCTGTTTTATAACGAAATATTTAGAAGTCTTATTTCGACAAGCATTAATTTAATTGACAATGTTAGTATCTTATAGAGCCCGCATTCGATATTTATGTATGCTACTGAATTATAAAGATGTAAAAAGATCCCTCATTGAATTGTACCGAATTATCTCTCAAGCTTCCCAAGAACTAGTTCCGAGATTGACAAATTCGAACAAAAATCATTGATTGAAGAACTAGTTCCAGTACCGTTCCAACATAAACATATGCTAAAGGTTGTTCTTGTTTTCAACCGTATGGAGGAAAAATAAAGTGTCAATGTTTCCAACTAAAATTAAAGTTCAATTGATTCTAAGATACCATTTCTCAAAATTTTTTTCCTGGAGTCAATATTTCGTGAGCTGGATTAAAGGATAAAAATGTCCTTTTTGAGGTTTTTTTGATTTTTTTCATATTTCTTCCAAAGGAAAGATATAAAATATTGATACCATTAGAAAGGTTCTTGAGAGATGCTTTAAGTTCCATATTAGAAATGTTTGTGTAAGAGCAAAAGTAATCGACATTTTCTAATTTTTCGGGAAATTTTCAGTTTTTTTACATTTTAACACAGATGAATTTAATATAATTCCTTGAAATTAATACATAATATTCCTCAATAAAATCTACGGAAACGGGTTTTTCCGTTTTTCAAAATTCATAGAATTAAAAATATGTAAATAAAATTACAAAACATATCGAGTTTCGAAAAATTACGACATTTGTAATAATTTTGGAGTTGTATACAAAATTGTGTTATGTCATTGAAATCGTCTCGCAAAGACCTTTCATATGATACTACATTTGCATATGGTATATTTGCAAGAAATATGATAAAAATCATAAAAACCTTAAAAAAGGACCTTTTTATCATTTGATCCCGCTCACCAAATATTGACGTTAGGACAAAAATTTTAAAAAATTGTATCTTAGAATGAACTAAGTTTTCATTTTCGATGGGACCATCAGCAACTTCCATTTTGGGGCCATCCTAATGTACATACAAACCTTCAGACAGATCGACATGTTTAGATCGACATGGAATCGAATATATTGGTAAATTTTTGTGGGCCTATTTATTACAAAAGTATTATCAAAATCTTTCTTTTTTGCAAATGAGAGGGGGGTTGTGGAGTGGTGTTGATGTTGTGTACATTGTATTGTAACCAGATAATTCCATCTAGTAAATTATTTAGTTCAGAATGTCTTTTTTGGTTTTTTCTGTGAATATTCTAACGTGTTCCAGCATCTCTTTATATATATTTATATATTTTAGAGAAACATAGTTAATTTAATTAAAAAAAAAATAAAATTCACTTTTTCAAAATTGTATAAATAAAGCTATTGAACAAAATCTATAATAAATAACTATAAATGTTTCATAAACAAAGGATTATATTTTACCAAATTTATTCTTTTGTATTAATACTTGATTTTGTTTAAAACTATTAAACTTTTCCCAAACTGTGTCATAATATTCTTTTGTAAAGAAGTTTAAGCATTTTTTTCCGATTAAATTAATTAAATAACTATTTAAAAGCACTTAAACTATTATGACCAACAATTATTAAAATAAAAAAAGTAAAAACTTTACCATTAAGCTCTTAGCCATAATCCAATTGCAAAAGACAAAACCTACAAAATTAACAACTCAATGTCGTAGAAAAAAATCCCTAAATATCACCAACAAAAAAATAAATATAAGGATTAAAGTTACAACTTTAATATTTTTTTTTTTTTACAAAAATTCTTTGAAACAATTTTCATTAACTTCAATTATCTCTTTACTTAAGATTATTTTTTAATTTTTCAACATTCTTCTTAAAACAAGAAAATGTTAATGCATTTTGCTTAAGCTTTAACTAACCGGCTTATTTTTTTTTATTTTGCGAAAACTTTTTTCTTAAAAATTTTAGTATCTTTTGGAAACTAAAGAATATAATTTTTCTTTTTTTTATATAAAATTATATCAACACTCTCGTATTATGTTGGCGTTTAATTTTAGTAACAACCGCTTTTAAAAACATCCAAAATTAAACTGAATCTAAGAACCCTTGAACATTAAATTATATTCCCAATCAAAACAGAAATTTCTTTAAAACTCCTAAAATCAAGTTAACCAAGCGCATGTCCAACTTTTAGTCCGAATTAAAAGAAAATATGAATGAAAAGCTTATGCCAACCATGACTACAAGAAATAGTTAACTCCGAATGTTACTCTTAAGCTATTTTTGTTACTCTTTTCTTACACTCTTAACATCCTGTTGATATTTTTTATTATTTATTTAACGTATTTTTTGTTGTTTTTTTTATGTGGAGACCCTTAAAATTTATGTTCAACAACACAACATCATCAGGACCTTTAACTGTTTGCTAGAGAAGCAAACAAAAAATCCTACACATTTACTTAAGCTAAAAAGGCTTGTGTTGTCGTTCTTTTTCCAATATTTTTTTTCCCCGTTTGGTTTATTGTTGTTTTATAGTTGTTATCTGTCTGATCCTTTAATTCAACGCATTTAGCGTGTATTTAAGTACATTTTCTGTCATACACTGTTGTTTGTTTTTCTTTAGTTCCGCGTTTCATCTTTTTCCGTATATTTATTCAATCTTTTTTATGGTATTTTCTTTGATTTCAGTTGTCGAATGGGTGGTGCTGTTTGGTGTTGGTTGGCTTGTCAACCCAATTGATTGTAATCAATTGTCAATTAATGTTAACATGAATGGTCAGACAGTTTTATCCCCTTTTTTTTGTGAGATGATGTATGTTTGTTTGAGAGGTATTTCTTTTGTATTGCTGGGTTAAAACCGTTTATGTTTTCAAAAATTAGTTTTTTTTTTTTTCCTTTTCTGTATAAACAACTTAATGTGTATTTGTTGCTCTTTTATAGAAATATTAGTATTCCTCTATATTATAGAAACCAATGAAAGAAATTCAAAGGATTATCTTTATTTGCCAATGGCCAACTGTTAAGTGTTTTCAGTGTCAAAAAGAATTTATGGTTTATTTACAATTATACGCTTAATTGGATTTAGTTAGTTTCTTTTGGGAAGCTAATAATACAAATATTTAGGTTTATAATTTCTAATAAGAAGTCAATGATTTATGTAATAATAATGGAGGCATTTCAAAAGTGACAACTTTGTAAAGATGATAATGGCAAATCTCGAATTTCATTTACTTTAGTTTTTTAATTTAAAAAAAACTGTTGTTTATCTATCTTTTATCATAATTCAACTGAAATTTTATTTTTTCAGTTCTAGTTTAGTTCTTGTTCAGTTCTAGTTCAGTTCTAGTTCAGTTCTAGTTCAGTTCTAGTTCAATTCTAGTTCAGTTCTAGTTCAGTTCTAGTTCATTCTAGTTCAAGGTCTAGTTCACAGTTCTAGTTCAGTTCTAGTTCAGTTCTAGTTCAGTTCTAGTTCAGTTCTAGTTCAGTTCTAGTTCAGTTCTAGTTCAGTTCTAGTTCAGTTCTAGTTCAGTTCTAGTTCAGTTCTAGTTCAGTTCTAGTTCAGTTTCTAGTTCAGTTCTAGTTCAGTTCTAGTTCAGTTCTAGTTCAGTTCTAGTTCAGTTCTAGTTCAGTTCTAGTTCAGTTCTAGTTCAGTTCTAGTTCAGTTCTAGTTCAGTTCTAGTTCAGTTCTAGTTCAGTTCTAGTTCAGTTCTAGTTCTAGTTCAGTTCTAGTTCAGTTCTAGTTCAGTTCTAGTTCAGTTCTAGTTCAGTTCTAGTTCAGTTAGTTCAGTTCTAGTTCAGTTCTAGTTCAGTTCTAGTTCAGTTCTAGTTCAGTTCTAGTTCAGTTCTAGTTCAGTTCTAGTTCAGTTCTAGTTCAGTTCTAGTTCAGTTCTAGTTCAGTTCTAGTTCAGTTCTAGTTCAGTTCTAGTTCAGTTCTAGTTCAGTTCTAGTTCAGTTCTAGTTCAGTTCTAGTTCAGTTCTAGTTCAGTTCTAGTTCAGTTCTAGTTCAGTTCTAGTTCAGTTCTAGTTCAGTTCTAGTTCAGTTCTAGTTCAGTTCTAGTTCAGTTCTAGTTCAGTTCTAGTTCAGTTCTAGTTCAGTTCTAGTTCAGTTCTAGTTCAGTTCTAGTTCAGTTCTAGTTCAGTTCTAGTTCAGTTCTAGTTCAGTCTAGTTCAGTTCTAGTTCAGTTCTAGTTCAGTTCTAGTTCGTTCTAGTTCAGTTCTAGTTCAGTTCTAGTTCAGTTCTAGTTCAGTTCTAGTTCAGTTCTAGTTCAGTTCTAGTTCAGTTCTAGTTCAGTTCTAGTTCAGTTCTAGTTCAGTTCTAGTTCAGTTCTAGTCAGTTCTAGTTCAGTTCTAGTTCAGTTCTAGTTCAGTTCTAGTTCAGTTCTAGTTCAGTTCTAGTTCAGTTCTAGTTCAGTTCTAGTTCAGTTCTAGTTCAGTTCTAGTTCAGTTCTAGTTCAGTTCTAGTTCAGTTCTAGTTCAGTTCTAGTTCAGTTCTAGTTCAGTTCTAGTTCAGTTCTAGTTCAGTTCTAGTTCAGTTCTAGTTCAGTTCTAGTTCAGTTCTAGTTCAGTTCTAGTTCAGTTCTAGTTCAGTTCTAGTTCAGTTCTAGTTCAGTTCTAGTTCAGTTCTAGTTCAGTTCTAGTTCAGTTCTAGTTCAGTTCTAGTTCAGTTCTAGTTCAGTTCTAGTTCAGTTCTAGTTCAGTTCTAGTTCAGTTCTAGTTCAGTTCTAGTTCAGTTTTTTCTAGTTCAGTTCTAGTTCAGTTCTAGTTCAGTTCTAGTTCAGTTCTAGTTCAGTTCTAGTTTAGTTCTAGTTCAGTTCTAGTTCAGTTCTAGTTCAGTTCTAGTTCAGTTCTAGTTCAGTTCTAGTCGGGTGCAAGTTTACTTCTTTGGCCGCCATCATTCCGCTCTATATTAATTATTCAATTTTCAAACATGTTTTTAATAACCAAATATTTCATGCAATCTAATACCTTACAATAATCTCCTAAACGTTATTAATATTTGAAATATTAAATAACTTTTACGTTGAATTTAATGTATTCTTTTTGTTTAATTTTATTTCAATAAATCTGTTAGTTACGCAAAAAATATGTGCAAAAAATCCATAAAATAAATTCAAATTAAACTGCATTTCATTAAGTATTTGGGAGCAAAAAAAACAAATATTTGCTTAAATCCCCGTATATAGTTTGTGTAAATAAATCAAAATTTATTAAACTAAATGAATTGATTAAATAGTTAAAGGCATCAGCAAATATTTTATATGCCAAAAAATATGCAAATCTAAAAAAGGAAAAAATTGAATTTTATGTTTTTTTGTAAACTAAATAAACACTTTTATAATACACACACAATTATACTATCTGACTAACTCTCAGTATGTAAAGCATGAACAAACACGTGCATGTTAATTGTTATTTACGCCATTGTAATCTATAAATAAACAACAGCAACTTGGACAATATGAAAATAAACAACAATAACTAAACTAACATAACAGTAGCATCCCAACAGCCAGCAAGAACAACAACAATATGGACAAAGGTAAACAAAACAAACAAAAATACAAATAAGAACAACAGAAACACGTTTAAAACAAAGTTATATTAAAACAAATACACCTTCTCGACTTAAAACAACAACAAGCCAATACAGACATACAATGTATATACATACAAACATATATACGCTCTAAGGATATTATCCTTATGTGTACTTGAAACAACTCTCACATAATTAAATGTAAAAAGTTTGTTTAAATAAAAATAACAAAAAAAGGGGGATTTAATACTTTTTTATTTTTCTTTTATTGATTATTTTATCGCTTTTTATTTTCTTGTCGATTTTTTGTTTCGCAGTTTTTGTTATTGTTTGTATTTTAACATAAAACTAACATACATACACAGATTAAAAACTATTTTATTTATTAGGGGAAGAAAATTATTTCCTTTATAGTAGATTCGCTTCTTGTTTTTTTTTTTTTTTTGCTAGAAAACAAAAATAGTACTTGCGGCATTTTCTACTAACAAAAGAATTTTTAGAACACCCTATATTGAGGGTAAACTATATAGTTGTTGTACTATTTATATGAGTTTATGAAAGCAGGAAATAATCTGTTCAGAAGTTTGGAAGAGAAAAGTTTCTTTGACCAGCACAACTCAAACGAAAACTAAAGCAAATAATTGTACAATATATGTACATGCATATATAGTTAGTTGGTTTATTTAACAAAAAGTTTATTCAGGTGGAGTAAGAGAAATATTTCTTAAGGTGTATTAATTATAACTTTGCTAAGGATTCTTTTAATTTCTACATTTAATTATACAAAGATATAAATATAAGTAAAAAGAGAACTTTTTGAGGACGAAGTTGAGTCTTAGAACAAATATGATTTCTAATAGGTTATTCAAGCTTTTAACCGTTCATCGGCTAATCGAAAAAAAGTAAAGAAAAAACTCTAAAATTACTCAATTAAATACTTAGCACCCACTGCATTCGTCATTACTTATATAGCAATAGTAGTAGAAACATTTTTCTAAAGTAATTTAAAGACCAATTTCGTCGGTGCAAAACAAATTAATTAAATAAATATCCTTCAACGAAGTAGAACAATATACTAAAACATTGATATACAGTGTCTCTCATAAGTATTCGAATTTAGGTATAATAGGAAACGAAACCAAATTTAATAATTTATTCTGTGTGCAAAATTAATAAATTAATTTGTTATATTGTCTAGACAGTCCTTAGCTTTGATATCACGATATTTAAAACTTTAAAAATTCACATTTACTTAAATGAAATTACCTCACAAAAGTATACGAATTTTTCCTATATTTCACATTTGACTATATTATACGAAACACAAAATTTAGAATTGAATGGTTTTTTTTGCTAAAAATTTTTTTAAGAGGTAACTATCAACCGAATTGATATATTTTTGGCCCATTTGGTCCACAATTTTGGGGCATTTGTACCATCTTTTCATGTAATATCATTAAAATGGCGATTTTTGACAATATTTGTATTTTTTTCTCCTTTTTCCCAGAGATAAAACCAAAATTTGTTATTGCGATTTAATATACCCCTTGAGGTATCTAAAAATAATATTTTTTGTTATAAGAATCTGTATTTAAACGTTGCAAGATACATATATTATTGGAATCATTCTTCTGTCGCTAATTCAATTTATTGGAATTCAACTCCATTTTTATAATACTAGGGTCAAAAATTTTCGAGGAAATTTGTCTTCTATATATTGTTTTAGATATCAGCTGTTATACATTTTAAGTTTTCAATATATTGTGGAAGTGTACAACTCCAAAGCATGCCTCGAAGAAACGTCATTCAATATAGTGGAATCATTCTTTTTATAACCAATGGCCTCCAGGCTGAATGTCACCATATCATTACGGTCTAACCCCATAATTTTGGACATACAGTGTTGTTGTAATGGGCAACATAATTGTGAATGTTATGAGTAGTAAAAACTGAAATATACTGTATAGGATGACGTTTTGTTAAGGCATGTTTTGGAGTTGTATACCGCTACGATGTCTTGAAAATTTAAAATATATTAGTGCTAATATCTACAATAATATATACTAGCCAACTTTGTAGGAAAATATCGATCCTAGTGGTACGAAAAGGGACTTAAGATCCAGATAATTCAATTAGAATCAGAAGAACGATATCAAAAATATATCTTGGAATGTTTAAGTACAGATCCTTATAGCAAAAATTATTATTTTTAGATGCCTCAAGGAATCTATTAAATCCCAATATTAAATTTTTGTTCTATCTCTGGAAAAAAGGAAAAAAATTGCAAATATAGTCAAAAATCGGGCCAAAAATATATCCTTTCGGTTGATAGTAACCCCATAAAACAATTTTAAGCAAAAAGACCATTCGATCCTAATTTTTGTGTTTCGTATGGTCAAATATGAAATACAGGAAAAATTCGAATACTTTTGTGAGGTAATTTTATGGACTTTTTTTAAAAAAAAAAGTTAAATTTGTTTAATAGTTTCTCAAAATTAATTTTAACACTTTCAAAGAAAACTCGATTAAAACAGATCTCTCAAGTATCCCTTCAACAAGCTCTTTAGGGTAAAAGCAAAATGACGTGTTCATAAAACTAGTTCTAGTACATAGAACCAGAACTGAACTAGAACTGAACTAGAACTGAACTAGAACTGAACTAGAACTGAACTAGAACTGAACTAGAACTGAACTAGAACTGAACTAGAACTGAACTAGAACTGAACTAGAACTGAACTAGAACTGAACAAGAAATTAACTACAAATGAACTAGAAATTACCTAGAAATGAACTAGAACTGAACTAGAACTGAACTAGAACTGAACTAGAACTGAACTAGAACTGAACTAGAACTGAACTAGAACTGAACTAGAACTGAACTAGAACTGAACTAGAACTGAACGAAAACTGAACTAGAACTGAACTAGAACTGAACTAGAACTGAACTAGAACTGAACTAGAACTGAACTAGAACTGAACTAGAAACTGAACTAGAACTGAACTAGAACTGAACTAGAAACTGAACTAGAACTGAACTAGAACTGAACTAGAACTGAACTAGAACTGAACTAGAACTGAACTAGAACTGAACTAGAACTGAACTAGAACTGAACTAGAACTGAACTAGAACTGAACTAGAACTGAACTAGAACTGAACTAGAACTGAACTAGAAACTGAACTAGAACTGAACTAGAACTGAACTAGAACTGAACTAGAACTGAACTAGAACTGAACTAGAACTGAACTAGAACTGAACTAGAACTGAACTAGAACTGAACTAGAACTGAACTAGAACTGAACTAGAACTGAACTAGAACTGAACTAGAACTGAACTAACTGAACTAGAACTGAACTAGAACTGAACTAGAACTGAACTAGAACTGAACTAGAACTGAACTAGAACTGAACTAGAACTGAACTAGAACTGAACTAGAACTGAACTAGAACTGAACTAGAACTGAACTAGAACTGAACTAGAACTGAACTAGAACTGAACTAGAACTGAACTAGAACTGAACTAGAACTGAACTAGAACTGAACTAGAACTGAACTAGAACTGACTAGAACTGAACTAGAACTGAACTAGAACTGAACTAGAACTGAACTAGAACTGAACTAGAACTGAACTAGAACTGAACTAGAACTGAACTAGAACTGCACTAGAACTGAACTAGAACTGAACTAGAACTGAACTAGAACTGAACTAGAACTGAACTAGAACTGAACTAGAACTGAACTAGAACTGAACTAGAACTGAACTAGAACTGAACTAGAACTGCACTAGAACTGAACTAGAACTGAACTAGAACTGAACTAGAACTGAACTAGAACTGAACTAGAACTGAACTAGAACTGAACTAGAACTGAACTAGAACTGAACTAGAACTGAACTAGAACTGAACAAGAAATTAACTACAAATGAACTAGAAATTACCTAGAAATGAACTAGAACTGAACTAGAACTGAACTAGAACTGAACTAGAACTGAACTAGAACTGAACTAGAACTGAACTAGAACTGAACTAGAACTGAACTAGAACTGAACTAGAACTGAACTAGAACTGAACTAGAACTAGAACTACTAGAACTGAACTAGAACTGAACTAGAACTGAACTAGAACTGAACTAGAACTGAACTAGAACTGAACTAGAACTGAACTAGAACTGAACTAGAACTGCACTAGAACTGAACTAGAACTGAACTAGAACTGAACTAGAACTGAACTAGAACTGAACTAGAACTGAACTAGAACTGAACTAGAACTGAACTAGAAACTGAACTAGAACTGAACTAGAACTGCACTAGAACTGAACTAGAACTGACTAGAACTGAACTAGAACTGAACTAGAACTGAACTAGAACTGAACTAGAACTGAACTTGACTGAACTAGAATTGATTAGAACCGAACTTAACTAGTTAGAACTTAACAGGAACTAAACTACTTTTGTTCATATTGATATAAGTGTTTTCTGGCAATTTTTTGGTTTAATGTCCTTACATATTCCTCTGTAGTTCTATTTTCTTTTAATTGATTTTATTTACGTGGTTTCCTCTATAATAGTAATGCTTAGCAACATTTATTTCTTTACTTCTTACTTTAGATATTCATCTATAGTGGATAGACGTGTTTTAAATCGCTCTCACAGGAAAATAACATTGTGAATATAAATTCTTAATAAAAATATAAAAAAAGATAAGTAACAGCGAATGGACGCTAATTAAATACATACTTATTTATTTTTAATATTAAAAATACATTTAAATTAAATAAATTGTCGTTTTTGTTAATGCAATTATTAACAAAACAATTTATAAAAAAAGCAAAAAGTATACAAAAAGAAAAAATAACAACAAAACCTTAAATAGAGTGTAGTGTGTGTTATTGTGCATGAGTTTCTCTAACTCTCCAACAAGTGAAAGGAGGCTCAGTAGCAATGGAAAAAATGCATACTTTGTTATGAGCTCTCCATGCAACAACAACAATAATTATGATCCAAAAAATCATAAAAACTATTTAAGTGTAAGAACAACAACAAACGAGAGATCTCCTCTCTCAAGTGCGCCAAAACAGGACAATTGTGTAGATAATAGCGCAAAAGAAAAAATAAATAAACAAACAACAGATTCAAAAACAACAACAAACGAGAGATCTCCTCTCTCAAGTGCGCCAAAACAAGACAATTGTGTGGAAGACAAAGCAAAAGAAAAAATAGATAATCAAACAACTGATTCAATGGTTGATGTAAATAGTAATGCTAATGTGAACAATATCACAAATAGTACCAATAACAATATTAACACTGTGAAAACCATTAATGATAAGGAGGGTCACTCAAGCCCAATGTCAAAGAATACTGGTGCCATACCAAAAAATACTCCAAATTTATTGAGCTCGCATAAAACGCAAAAGATCCAAACGGGAATGGACCGTTATGTCACATATGCAAAACGTAAGTCCAGCCCTAGGACTTCAAAATTGGAACCAAATCCAAAACAAGCGAAAACAAATTCCGTAAGTCAAAATCGTTTTGCACTGCTTGATAACCAAGAAAGTGAAAAAGTACCATCTATGACTTTAAAAGACCAAAAGCCACCTCCCCTCTATTTGCGCGAACCTACCACCAATCTATTGGTAAATAAGTTGTCCCAACTTGTAGGCAAAGAAAATTTCCATGTAGTCTCTCTACGAAAAGGAAATATTCAGGAAACAAAAATACAGACTTATTCAGAAAAGTCTTTTAGAACAATAGTTGATAGTTTTGATTCTGAGAAAAGAAATTATTACACGTATCAACTAAAAAGTGCAAAGGGTTTGACAGTAGTTATCAAAGGTGTAGACAGCTCTGTACCAACTGATGACATTAAAAAGGCGCTAGAGTCTGAAGGTTATGAAGTGAAGTCCATTCACAATATATTTAACAAGGACAAAATTCCCCAACCAATGTTTAGAGTTGAAATTACTTTTAACTCTTCACAATTGAAAAAAAAGGGTGATACTCATCCAATATACAGTTTAAGATATCTTCTCAATCGCAAAATAACTGTAGAGGAACCCATTAAGCGCAGAGGTCCTCCTCAATGCCTAAATTGCCAAGAGTTCGGTCACACCAGAACTTTCTGCAAATTACCATCTGTTTGTGTGAGATGCGGAGACATCCATAAGAGTCAAGATTGTCCTTACCCAAAAACAGATAACAATAAAAGAAAATGCAGTAACTGTGGTCAAAATCACACTGCTAACTATCGCGGATGTCCAGTATATCTACACATCCAACAATCAAACAAGGCCAGAAGACCTTTATATGCTCAATATAATTATATTTAATTGTGCCAAAAAGTAAACAATTTTTGTATGTGAAATTAAATAAATAATATAAGAATAGCGAGCAAAACAATCAAAACCAATATTAAGTTTGTTGAACCAAGTTGAAAGATTGAAGAAAATAACAAAACTGTTTTATAGTCGACCGCAACCACAGCTTGATGTCCCGTGTTTTTGGGTTCCTGAAGTTATCATACATATAACCTGCAGTATAGGTGGTGTGATTGTCCATGTG